>NW_025195251.1:2270-4364 GCF_004010195.1 Chiloscyllium plagiosum | reverse complement strand
GGGTGGGAGGAGGGGTGTGGAGGCGATGGGCGAAATCTTTCACTGTAGCGATGTGGTCGCGGACGCGCCCTCTGAGGGCACAGGGGAATCCTGGCTCAACAGGAGCTCCCGAAAAGACGGGCAAAGGGATGCTGGAAATCGGAAATGGAGGAATCGGAGCTGGGTCTGCTGTTAGCTGTCATTTGCATCAACGACTTGGGTGCCAATATTGGAAGGAGAAAGTGAGGTCTGCAGATGCTGGGAGATCAGAGCTGGAAATGTGTTGCTGGAAAAGCGCAGCAGGTCAGGCAGCATCCAGGGAACAGGAGAATCGACGTTTCGGGCATCAGCCCTTCTTCAGGAATCAATATTGGAAGCGTGGTTCATAGGTTTGGAGATGACATCAGGCTTGGTCAGTGGAGTGGACAGTGAAGGAGGTTATCAAAGGTTACAACGGGGTCTTGAGCAATTGGGTCAACAATTAGAGAGATACAAGATAATCCGAGGGTTAGACAGGGAGAGCCTTTCCCCCCAGATGGTGATGGCTAGCTTTAAACTGAGGGCTGATAGATACAGGACTGATGTCAGAGGTAGTGTCTTTACTCAGAGAGCAGGAGGGGCGTGGAATGCTCTGCCTGCAACAGTAGTAGACTCGCCAACTTTAAGGGCATTCAAATGGGCATTGGATAGGCATATGGACGAGAATGGAATAGTGTAGGTTAGATGGGCTTCAGATTGGTTCCACTGGTCGGCACAACATCGAGGGCCGAAGGGCCTGTACTGCACCGGAATGTTCCATGTTCTATGGGATGAGGAGAGTTAGATGGAGGTTAATTTGGATAAATGCAAGGTGTTGCATTTTGGGAAAACAAACCGGGGCAGGACTTATATAGTTAATGGTAGGGCCCTGGGTAGTGTTGGAGAACAGAGAGATCTAGGCGTTCAGGGACATCATTCTCTGAAGTTTGTGTCACGTAGACAGGACGGTTAAGAAGGCGTTCAGCACGGCTTGCCTTCATTGCTCAGCCCTTTGAGTGTAGGAGTTGGGAACGTCATGTTGGGGTTGTACAGGACATTGGTGAGGTCTCGTCTGGAGACTGTGTCCAGTTCCGGTCGCCCTGTTACAGGAAAGAGATTGTTAAACCCGGAGAGGGTTCAGAAGGGATTTACCGGGAGGTTGCTGGGAACGGAGGGTTTGAGATATAAGGAGAGGCTGGGAATTTTTTCTTTCCCTGGAGTGTAGGAGGTCGAGAGGTGACCTGACTGAGGTTTAGAGAATGATAAGGGGTGAACATAAGGTGAGTGGCCGATGTCTTTTCCCAAGGGTGGGGGAATTCAAGACTAAGGGGTGTATTTTTAAGGTGAGAGCAGAGAGATTTAAAAAAGACACCAGGGACATTTTTTTTTTAACTCAAAGGCTGGTTCGTGTCTGGAATGAACTTCCTGAGGAAGTGGTGGATGTTGGTAAAGTGATAACGTGTAAAAAGAATCATAGAATCCCTACAGTGTGGAAACAGGCCCTTCGGCCCAACAAGTTCACACTGACCCTCCATAAAGCAACTCACCCAGACCCATTCCCCTATTATTCTACATTTACGAATGCACCTAACCTGCACATCCCTGAGCACTCTGGTATAATATAGCACGGCCAATCCACCCTAACCTACACATCCCTGAGCACTATGGGTAATTTAGCATGGCCAATCCACCCTAACCTACACCTCCCTGAACACTATGGGTAATTTAGCATGGCCAATCCACCCTAGCCTACACATCCCTGATCACTCTGGGGTAATTTGGCATGGCCAATCCACCCTAACCTGCACATCCCTGAACACTATGGGGTAATTTAGCATGGCCAATCCACCCTAACCTGCACATCCCTCAACACTATGGGTAATTTAGCATGGCCAATCCTCCCCTAACCTACACATCTTTGGACTGTGGGAGGAAACCGGAGCACCCAGAGGAAACCCACTCAGACACGGGGAGAACGTGCAAACCCCACACAGACCGAGACTGGAATTGAACCCGGGTCCCTGACACCATGAAGCTAACCACTGAGCCACATTGCCGCCCATTTCCCAGGATGTTGCCGGGAGAGGGGGAGGGGGG
>NW_025195251.1:1205-2076 GCF_004010195.1 Chiloscyllium plagiosum | reverse complement strand
GGGGGGGGATTCTCGGCCCAGGGGGGCATATTTTAAGAAGAGAGGAGAGAGATTTTAAAAAAGACGCAGGCAGCAATTAAGTCTTTGGTGTGGTTTGTGTGCAGAATGACCTTGCTGAGGAAGTGGTGGATGTGGGAACCCTTATCGCGTTTAAAAGACATTTGGATAAGGGCACGAGCAGGAAAGGGATAAGGGTCAGGAGTGGGCAGGTGGCAATTCTTTTGTTTGGGATTAGGGTCGGCATTGGGTGGGAACGCCAGAGAAACCTGGGCTTTGGGCGTCGCCTGCCGAAGAGAGACTTCCCGAGCGGGTATCCAGACTGTTCAGCCCGTCGGTGGTGGGAATCCTGGTTCTAATCCCACCACGGCAGATGGTGCATCCCCTTGAAATGAGAATCTGGATTTAAGTGTCTAATGATGAGCGGGAGGGGGAACCGAACTCGGCCGGAAGAGAGAAATGGGGATTGCAGACGCTGGAGAGTTAGAATCGACACGTGAAGGGCTGGTGCCCGAAACGTCGATTCTCCCGCTGCTCGGATGCGGCTGTGCTTTTCCAGCACCAGGCTCCTCTTTGTCCACTGATGTCCTTCAGGGAAGGGAATCTGCCGTCCTTACCTGGTCTGGCCTAAGTGTGACTTAGATAAATGCGAGGTGCTGCATTTTGGAAAAGCAAATCTTAGCAGGACTTAATGGTAAAGTCTGAGGGAGTGTTGCTGAACAAAGAGACCTTGGAGTGCAGGTTCATAGCTCCTTGAAAGTGGAGTCGCAGGTAGATAGGATAGTGAAGGCGGCGTTTGGTATGCTTTCCTTTATTGGTCAGAGTATTGAGTACAGGAGTTGGGAGGTCATGTTGCGGTTGTACAGGACATTGG
>NW_025195251.1:0-1129 GCF_004010195.1 Chiloscyllium plagiosum | reverse complement strand
CATGGATAGGGTAAATAGACAAAGTCTTTTCCCTGGGCTCAGGGAGTCCAGAACTAGAGGGGCCTAGGTTTAGGGTGAGGGGGGAAAGATATAAAAGGGACCTAAAGGGCAACTTTTTCACCCAGAGGGTGGTACGTGTATGGAATGAGCTGCCAGAGGATGTGGTGGAGGCTGGTACAATTACAGCATTTAAGAGGCATCTGGATGGGTATATGAATAGGAAGGGTTTGGAGGGATGTGGGACTAGATTGGGTTGGGATGGACGGGTTGGGCCGAAGGGTCTGTTTCCATGCTGTACGTCTCTATGACTCTTAGTGGTTGACTCACAAAAGTATACTCAAAGTGAGAGCGATGCATGTTGGCTCAGGCCAACGCTCCCCTCATCCTGTGGATGTGGGTTTTGAGGAAAGGAAAATGGGTTAATGCTTTCGAACGTGGGCTCTGTAATACCCCCACACACCCCCATTGCTGCTGGGTTTCTCCGGTCCCCCCTGGAAATGGGGAACGGGAGAGATTCCCTCAAGAGGGTCGAATTTACCAGCGAGCCGTTCAGAGGGGCCAGGACAAAGGCGATGGGCTGAAGGGGCTCATGCCAAACCCGCCCCCCTCCGCCCATCTCCCAGCTGTCTGACAGAGCCTCCCCTCCGCCATCTTCCGCAGGTTTCCAGACCCCCGCGGGTGCCACCGCGTCTACCCCAACCGTGATTGCCAATGGTATGTTCCACGTGACTCCCGTCCGCATTATCAGTAGCTTCCTCTAGCACTCCATCCCTCCCATCCCCCGCCTGTCTGTGGGCGGGGGGGGAGGGGTTTTTCACATCCTGACGAGATTGGTCGCCCCCCCGCCCAGCTTGACTCCAAGAAGCGGATTGGCTCTGGCTGAGGGGGAGCGATATCATTGGACGAGGTGAAGACCCCTCCCCCCCCCCCCCCCCGCAACAGCCATTGGCTGAGATGGGTCACAGGCCAGTGTTTGGTTCGTTGGCAATGCGACCGGGGGTGGTGAGATCAGCCAATCCGGGGAGAGCCAGGTGACCAATCCCGTCAGCCGCTGTCCTGGGACTGCGAGCCAGGGGTGGGCTTTCCCTCGAAGCTTCACAAAGACTCGTCAAACCTTGGTTCGGAGTGA
>NW_025195250.1:0-4364 GCF_004010195.1 Chiloscyllium plagiosum | reverse complement strand
TGGGGGGTGTCACTCTTTCCTTTTCTAGTCCCAGTCATCCACTGCTCACAACAAATTTTAAATGTAATCAGGTTGGTGATATGGCCGATGTTAAAGGTCTCAGACTGGGTCAGGTTCAATGATAAGAACAAGTAAGGCAGATTTCTTTCGTCAGCCACAAGTTACTTACAGAACTAACGGAGGAGTATGGTGGATCTGTGTGTAGCACTGCTTCCTCACATCACCAAGGAGCTGGGTTCAATTCCAACCTCGGGCGACCCTCTATGTGGAGTTTGAACATTCTCCCCGTGACTGTTTGGGTTTCCTCTCAATGCTCCAGTTTCCTGCCACAGTCCAAAGATGTGCAGTTTAAAGTGGTTGCCCATAGTGCCCAGTGATGTGTAGGTTAGGTGGGTTAATTATGGGAAATGCAGGGTTACATGGATAAGATTGGGGGGCACGTCCAAGTGGGATGCTGTTTGGTGAATCAGTGCAGACTTCATGTCCTGCCTCCACACTGTAGAGGTTCTATGACAATGACAATAAATTTGGACAATACAAATACTCAGTGGATACATACCTAATCCACTCTTATCAAGGTCTTATATGTTTCATTCTCATTCCAAGAGTAACCTGTTAAGGCCTTCATAATATAAGCCCTTCACCCCAGGAATACGTGAAAGGAAATATCTCTGGACTGCTTCCAGTGTAATTATATCCTTTCTCACATAAGGAGACACAAAAAAATTAACCTCACACTCAGATCATAATGTTTATAATTGTTTTCTCAAAGTGCTGTGAGTCTTTGGAACACTCTTCCCCACAGACCATTGGAGGCAGAAATATTGAATATTTTTAAGGCACAGATGGAAGGTTCATAAATAACAACAGAGTCAAGGATTATCGAGGAATGGGCAGCAATGTGCAGTGTGGGGGGAAATGTAGACAGTGGTATCAAATAACACGGCTTCAGAACCTCCAGGAATATAATGCAAAATGAAATGATAATATCGATAAAATATTAAGGGGGAATACAAGATGGCAGCGATCCATGCTGGGCTCTGCATCAACACACGGGCAAAGTGATTCTCTAACCCACCCCATCCAAGCCACTTACTTAAAATTCAACACTAAAAGAGCGATAGAATCTTTAGTCATCCCGTTTTATCAAGTGGAAATGACAAAACGTGGGAAAGGATCGAGTAAGTCCCAACACACGGTGCACCCATCAGAAGCATCGAGCCTGCCTGAGGCTGCAGCTGCAACCCACTCTGCTCGTTCCATAGACCCAGTGCCTCACCAGGCCTTGGTCACTGAGTCCACCAAGTTATGTGAAATGATTGAAGCCATGATTGAAGAAGGGTTCAGCAGTGGCTAAAGCCGCTCTCAGCCGTGCTCCAAAAACATGAGCAGCAACTTCACAGCCTTGGAAACAGAACAGACGATGCCAAGCGCCGAACTGCAGCGACAGAGACCGTGATCGATTTCTCTCGGGAGAGGATCGTCGCAGCCTTGGAAACAGAACAGACGGTGCCAAGCGCCGAACTGCAGCGACAGAGACCGTGATCGATTTCTCTCGGGAGAGGATCGTCGGCCTTGAAAATTAGGTCTGCCCCTTAACTGAACAAGATGGCGGCCTCGAGAACATGGGTATGATGAAGAATATTCACATCGTCGGTTTGCTGGAGCGGACAGAAGATGGTCAGCCGGTGAGTTTTTTCAAGAACAGGCTGCAGCGATCCTTTCACTTCAAAACTGAGGAGGGACGGGTGAAGAGTGAGACAGTTCATCGGGTTACGGTGCGGAAGTGAGACTCAGACCAACGCCTTCATCCTGCCCTTGCGCGATTACATAGTTATGGGGCCAAACAAAGACTGATGGAATCTTCCAGAACCGATGGGTTTAATTCACGAGGGCTCCAGGATTATTTTCTTTCAGGACTTTTCAACGGCGGTGATTCAGGAAAGAACATCTTTTGATGAGATCAAGAGAAGAATAAGGGAACTCTGGATTCAGTATTCCTTACGGTACCCAGCGGTGCTCCATATTGCTTTCAATGGATCCATACGCTCGTCTGACTCTCCAGAGAAAGAGAAAACTTTGTGGACATTTTAAAGTAAGCTGGATATTTAGATAGTCATTTTAGATAGAATGTTTGTTGGATTTTTCTGCTATTAACCAGTGTTAAATTATAGCCGGGAGTGGGTAGAGTACTCATTTTTGACGTCTTCATTAGTATTACTACTCTTTTTCTCTTTCTTTGCTTGTGGGTGCAGCTCAAGTTGGAGGGAGTTACAAAGGTAGTTGTGATGACTAAGTATTTAGATAGTCATTTTAGATAGAATTTTTGTTGGATTTTTCTGCTATTAACCAGTGTTAAATTATAGCCGGGAGTGGGTAGAGTACTCATTTTTAACGTCTTCATTATTATTGCTACTCTTTTCCTCTTTCTTTGCTTGTGTCTGGGGTGCAGTTCAAGCTGGAGGGAGTTACAAAGGTAGTTGTGATGACTACGTGCCGACCGAAGGGCAGTTCAAGCCCGATGTTTGTTGTTAATTGCCTTGGATTCCATATTGGTAGCGGGCAGAAGACAAAGTTTTGAGATATGTAAGCGTCCCTAGTGGGCGGTGGGGGTAAATTCCCCAATCGAGTGTCATTGGCATTTTGGATTTTATTTCGTTCTTTGAATTTTTATGTGTTTAGCTTTGGAAAGTTTTGAGAGCTTGTTAGTTGCAGTAGTTTTAGTTTAGGCCCAATGAGTATTTTCTTAATTAATGATCAGCGATGTGTAATTCGATGTGAAACTCTCAAGTTGAAATGTTGCTGCAGTGTGTTCTGGATAATGATGTGCTTCAATGTTGTACCTGGAACATTAAGGGGAGCCATCTGCCAGTCATGAGGAAAAATGAAGTTTCTAGTCTTAAAACAGAGAGAGTGGATGTCGTCCTATTGCAGGAGATGCACCTTGATGACAAGGAACATTTGACCTTATAGCAGGATGGATTTGATCGGGTTTATTTCTCGTCTTTTAATACTAGGTTTACGGGAGAAGCCATACTAGTGAAGAAGAATCTTCCATTTAAATTACTAGATTGTATTAGACACTCACGGAAGGATGATCATTCCCAAAGTCTTGAACTATGGGAAATAATACAGTCTTTTGAATGTTTATTGCCCCCTGGTGCACTGTCTTAAAATCCTGAAAGATGCATTTTCCAAAGTAAGTTATCTTGCATCATGGCACATTATTGCAGAAGGAGATTTCGACTGTCCTATGGCCCCACGGTGGACAGAATGTCCAAAGGTACCACAATACCCTCATTATAATGTAAGCAATTAGTGGGTTAGAGCTGGTGGATACCTGGAGGCAGATCTACCTCACAAGTAGGGATTTTATTTTCTTCTTTAACCCACACAAATGTCACAATAGGGTTGATCTCTTCCCCATCCCTGCAACAATCTTAGACACGGTGGCATACTGCACAATTGGGAATATTACCCCAACATACCTGCCCCAGAATTAAGATAGAAGTCACATAAGATTATGTTGTGTGCAGATGAGGGTCTCATGTTTTTGTCAAATCCCACAGTTTTGGCAGCTCACGTGATGCAATGCATTAATTCGCTTATCGCCTTTTCGGGCTTTAAGGTTAATTTTACAAAGTTTGTGGCCATACCTATGGGAGGTCTCAGGGAAATACCTGATTTTGAAGGAAAATCCTGGTTTACTTTTAAATGGTCACAGGGGTGCTTTCCCTATTTCAGTATATTCATTGCATCTGTCTTTGATCATTTATTTAACGTGAACTATGTCCATTTCTTTGACAAAATTAAAAAAAAACCTTCAAAGATGTGAGGCACTTCCAATATCCTGGCTAGGTCGGATAGCTGTTCTGAAAATGAATGTCCTTCCAAATTTACGATACCCCGTGTGAATGCTTCCTTTGATGTTTCCCAGACAGATATTTAGGAGACTTCATGGCTGGTTTAGCTCTTTTATTTGGCACCATAAGCGACTCTTTATCAAGCTAACCAAATTGCAACTACCCCACAGATTGTGGGGAGTAGATCTCCCAGATTAAAAGCTGTCAATTAAGATCTTTATTATCATATGTTAGTGTGTGGACCACTGAGGACTCGGCGTCAATATGGTTAGATATTGAACTCTCTCAGACAAAATGAACCCTTATTAGTCTCTTGTTCGTAGACAAAATGACAACATTTATGGAGTATTGTCATAACCAAATAATCATTAATGAAGTTAAAGTATGAATGGCAATGAGTCAGATCGAGGGCAATACAGCCAAAACCTTGTTTCTTACCCCTATAATTGGTATACCAAGTTGCCAACAGGGGATCATGGATTCCATGTTTAAACTGTGGGA
>NW_025195249.1:3493-4364 GCF_004010195.1 Chiloscyllium plagiosum | reverse complement strand
CACCAGCACAGTGGCTGTTCATGCAGCTAAAGGATTGCAGTGGGTCAGGGAGGCAGCTCACCATGACCTTCTCCAGGCATTTACAGATGGGAAAGAAATGATGGCTGAGCCAGTGATGGCCATATCCCATCAATGAATTTAGAATACAAAAACTCACAGACTGTTCATGTCCCCTTCCCTTCCAGCTGACAATTCACATTCTTAGCTAGTTTATTGGCATCATCCCCCAAACATGGAAACATCAAATTCATTGACACAATCCGTGAATAGTTGGGGGTCAAATCCCTTTATTATCATCAAATTTTCTGTTTGTCAAAGAATTCTCAATCCATGCCATTACAGTTCCCTCTGATCCAATATCTGCCAATTTTGCTTATCCACTTCTTCAGTCGCACCTTATTGAAAGGTTTCCAAACATCCTGTTTTGAAGATGTGGGTGTACTGTACCTTTAAGAGAGTTAAAAGCTAGAAGAACTACCTGACATCACCAAGTGTTCTCAGTAAGATAACAATCTAACGCTTGTTTGAAAACTAGATTAGCCAGTTACCTGGAGACAAAAACTAATTCAAATTAGGCCAAACAGTTTAAGTTATACCCCAAAAATAACAAATTCCAATTAAGTTTGAATGTAGTACCTCTAAAGGGGACATGAGATAGCTTTGGCAAATAGAATTAAGGAGAATCCAAAGGGTTTTTACAAATACATTAAGGACAAAAGGGTAACTAGGGAGAGAATAGGGCCCCTCAAAGATCAGCAAGGCGGCCTTTGTGTGGAGCCGCAGAAAATGGAGGAGATACTAAATGAGTATTTTGCATCAGTATTTACTGTGAAAAAGGATATGGAAGATATAGACTGTAGGGAAATAGATG
>NW_025195249.1:0-2565 GCF_004010195.1 Chiloscyllium plagiosum | reverse complement strand
GTCAGAGTATTGAGTACAGGAGTTGGGAGGTCATGTTGCGGCTGTACAGGGCATTGGTTAGGCCACTGTTGGAATATTGTGTGCAATTCAGGTCTCCTTCCTATCGGAAAGATGTTGTGAACTTGAAAGGGTTCCGAAAAGATTTCCAAGGATGTTGCCAGGGTTGGAGGATTTGAGCTACAAGGAGGGGCTGTTTCCCTGGAGTGTCGGAGGCTGAGGGGTGACCTTATAGAGGTTTACAAAATTATGAGGGGCATGGATAGGATAAATAGGCAAAGTCTTTTCCCTGGGTTGGGGAGTCCAGAACTAGAGGGGCATAGGTTTAGGGCGAGAGGGGAAAGATATAAAAGAGTCCTAAAGGGGCAACGTTTTCACACAGAGGGTCATACAGGTATGGAATGAGCTGCCAGAAGAAGTGGTGGAGGTTGGTACAATTGCAACATTTAAGAGGCATTTGGATGGGTATATGAATAGGAAGGGTTTGGAGGGATATGGCCCGGGTGCTGGCAGGTGGGACTAGATTGGGTTGGGATATCTGGTCGGCATGGACGGGTTGAACCGAAGGGTCTGTTTCCATGCTGTACATCTCTATGACTCTATGATAGTATATTGACAATTTAAAATGCCCATGACACAATCCAATGCTTTGAAGTTATAAGACCAAGAAAATTGAATAGTTGGGAAGAGAACTGCCAAGCCACCAACATATAGAGACTGTCCAGAGAATAGCTCCCTTAAAGGTATCTTTATTGATCAGTGACCTGTGAAACAGAAATCCCTAAGTAGAAGAAAAGGATATTTGAAGTCTGGCTGGTTTTGAAATCTGAATTTTTTCAGTAAATCTTAATCGAGGGGGTTTTTTCGCACTTGTATTATAGAAGGGAACGAAAAAGATAGGTTAAAGGAAGGAGCTGTAAATAGTTGTTAGTTAATTATTCTCTGTGATACTTTAAGAAATAAAGTTGTTACTTTTACTTTAACTAGTTTTTGGCCTCTCGAATTTTCACAGATTACTGCATGGGATAAATCTTTTCTGTGTTGCTGGTTTAAATTAAGCAGGAGGGTTTACCCTGTGTCATACCAATCCAAATAAACCATTCCTCCCCGTTGATCTATTATGACGTATACAGCCATACCAAAGTGAAAACAAATCCAGCAGGGTTTGGCAAATGAAAGTTCGCTTATATGACAACCTGATTGGCATGGATAGAGGATTGGTAGATTGGAAGGAGACAGAGAATGGGTATACAGTGGACTTTTACAGGATGGCAGCCGGTGACAAGTGGAGCTCCATAGGGATGAGTATTGGGACCACAACTACACACATTATGTGTGAACAGTCCGGACGAAGGAACCGAAGAACGAAGAAATGTTGCTGCTTAGGAGTGAGCAGGGTCACAAATGGATGTTGCAGGTTCCAGGGTTTAGAACTTTCATTTTGAACAGGGGAGATGTGTCCTTGTTAGTCAAGGACAGTATAATGGTGGCTGGAAGAACTTTTGACGAGGACTCGTTAACTGAGGTAGTGTGGTCTGAGATTAGAAACAGGAGAAGAGAGGCCACACTGCTTGGAGTTTTTTATCAATCTCCGCAGAATTCCAGGGACATAGAGGAGAGGATTGGCAAAACGATTCTGGTTAGGAGTGGAGGGAGCAGCGTGGTCATGATGGGGGACTTTAACTTCCCCAACATTGACTGGAAATGCTATACTTCTAGTACGTCGGATGGATCAGTCTTTATTCAATGTGTACAGGAGGGTTTCCTGACACAGTATGTCGAAGGGCTGACAAGACGGGAGGCCACACTGGTTCTGGTGCTTGGTAATGAACCAGGCCAGGTGTTTGATTTAGTGATAGGTGAGCACGTTGGAGAGAGTGACCATAATACAATTACGTTTAGTGCGGTGATTGAAAGAGATAGGTACAAGCCGCAGGGCAAGAGTTATCGATGGGGCAAGGGCAATTATAACGCGATTAAGCAAGAATTAGGATGCATAGAATGGGGCAGCAAAATGCAGGGGAAGGGGACAATCAAAATGTGGAGCTGGTTTAAGGAAGAGATATTCCATGTCCTTGATAGGTATGTCCCTGTCAGGCAGGGAGGAAGTGATAAGGTAAGGGAAACGTGGTTTACTACAGAAATTGCATCTCTTGTTAAGCGGAAGAAGGAGGCTTATGTGACGATGAGATGGTTCAGATGGTGCAATGGAGAGTTACAGATCAGCTAGGAAGGACTTAAAGATCGAGAGTTAAGAAGAGCAAAGAGAGGACATGAGCAGTCTGTAGCAGGTAAAATAAAGGAGAATGTAAAGCTTTCTGTAGGTATGTGAGGAATAAAAGGATGATTAGGGTAGGAATAGGTCAAGTCAAAGACAGAAGTGGGAAGTTGGGTGTGGATCCTGTGGAGATCGGAGAGGTGCTAAATGAACATTTCTCACTGGTTTTCACTCAGAAAAAGGAGAATATTGTAGAGGAGAAGTATGAGGTATGAGAAATTAGACTAGAAAGGATCGAGGTTAGTTACAAACAGGTATTATCAATTCTAGAAGGAATGAAAGTAGACAAG
>NW_025195248.1:0-4364 GCF_004010195.1 Chiloscyllium plagiosum | reverse complement strand
GTTGTGTCGTTGACTATGATGAATAATGTCTGGCACCGCAGGGATGTTTCCATCAGGTGGAGAGGAAAAATGGCGAATGGAATTGAATCCAGACCAATGAATGGTGGTGAATTTGGGGAGTTGTAACAATAACAGTGAGGTTTCTGAGTGGCGTACAGGAACAAAGAGATCTTGGAGTGGACATTCACAGATCCCTGAAGATTTTTGGCAGGGAGATCAGTTGTTCGAGAGGTTTTTGGATATTTTCTGCTGTTGACCACAGACTGTGGATGATATTCGATCTTTAGCAACCTCCAGTTTAGGAAACAAGTAAAGGAATGAGCACAAGTCTGGTCCATGCAATAATCTACAATTTTTAAGATTGAAAGATGAAAGATAGAGGGCTGAAGTATAAATCTTTGCCCATCAAACTACTTCACCACTCAATGAATTTCTCACTGATTCATCTCCAGGTCATGCTAGTGTGTGCCTTGAAGGGTAATTTGCAAATGGTGAAGGTTCAGTGCATCTTCAACCTTGTCCTTATAGTCGGTACAGTTTTTGAGCTTTGAAGGTTCTGTCAACAAAGCCTGGATGACTTACTCCAGTGAATCTTCTAGGTGGTGCACTCTGCTGCAATTGTGCCTGAGCAGTTCAGTGAATAAATATTCAGGTATACAGTTAAGTGACTGCATTGCCGTGGATGGTGTCCAGTTCCCTCAGTGGTATTGAAGCTGCACCCACCTCGGCAAATGGAGAGACTTCTGTTAATATCTAATTTGTGCGTTGCAGACGATGTCGGCTTCACGGAGACAAGAGTTGAGTTAATAATCAAACAAAGTCGACCGACGGACATGTTATTGTAGTCAACTTCTTTATATGGGCGGTCAGGTTCCATTTTTCCTAAGTACTAGCTTCCAGGATGATTACACGGAGGAATTCAGTTACATTGACGCCATTGAATGTCAATCGAATGTGAGTAGATTCTCATTTGTCAGAGTTATCATTGCTTTATTTGGTCCTTCTGTGGGTCAATCCGATCCTAATCGCTTTCTGATTTCAATTTTCAATTCCCGTCTGCGCCTGAAATTTCAACCCGTTTCCTCGCCGAAATTTCTCCATCTGTCTTAATAATATGTAAGGACGCTGTAAGGGACAACGCAGACTTACTAACATGTTGTTATCTCTGTATACAGTAGAGCTTCGTGTAATGATTGGTTAGGCGAAGAATAAATGTTGGCCTGACCAGTGATACTCACACCCTGTGGGTGAATGAGAAACAATGAAAACACATTCACAACATGGAAAACGGGATTTGTATCTGTGTGGACACAATTTGATAGGATCGTACACCATGGGTAGAAAAAAGAACGCTGACACCACAGAGAAAGCAGAGCAATGTGGAAACTGCTGGAGGGATTCAATTAACCACAGAAATGGAAACTCATTTAATCAGTAACACTGGCGGGAGACAGTTCACCAGTCCTGTGTGTGGGAAGGGGTCACTGAGCAAGACAACCTCCGGACACTCCAGCAGGATTACATATCCCATCAGGTATTACATTATGCTGTCAATGCTGCTGTTAATCTCAACCAGCTATTTGTTCCATAGCTTCAGTCATAGATTCAAACAGCATGAAAACAAGCCTGTCAGTCCAACCAATCCATGCTGAACATACTGCCAAACGAATCTACTCCCATCTGCCTCCTCCTGTATCCGTTAAGTGGTTATAATGCCCTTGTAGTTTTATTACTGTGTTGTTAATCCAAAAAACAGGTAATATTTTATGCATAAAGGGTTCAGGTCCTGGCATGACAGATAGTGGAGTTTGAATTCAATAAGCACCTTGAATTGAAGAGTCTCGTGATGACCTGAATCAGTTGTGTGGAAAATCCCATCTGATTCATTCATGCCAGTTCGGGAAGCAAACTGTTATATTCATCTGCTCTATCCCACAGGAGACTCCAGATGGATATTACCGTGGTTGACTCTTAAATGTCCTCTGGGAAATAACTGATGTACGAGGCATGAATAAATTTATTTTAAAAATCCCACATTCCCATTCATGTTTGGAATCAACTGTCCATTAAATGTTGCAAACGTAACCTCATCCATCACTTCCTCAGCAAGTTGATTGCACACGTAAAACACCTTCCTTAAAAATGCCTCACATGACCTTTTAAAAAAAAAACTCTCTTTTCATCTTAAACATATGCCCTCTCGCCTTGAAATCCCCATCCTGGTTAAAGGCAGTTATCGTTAACTCTAACTTGCCTCTCAATAATTCATAAACTTCTGTCAGGTCACCGTTCAAACCCCTAACCTAGAGTGAAAACAGTCTCAACTAGGAGAAAGTGAGAACTGCAGATGAGAGATCAAAGTCGAGAGTGTTGTGCTCGGAAAGCACAGCAGGTCAGGCAGCATTTGAGGAGCAGGAGAAACGACGTTTCGGGCAAGAGCCTGCTGAACGACACTTGCGCAAAAAAAAAATATTCTCCTGCTCTTCGGATGCTGCCTTACCTGTTGTGATTTTCCAGCACCCCGATCTCGAATCTGAAAATAGTCTCAGCCTATCCAGCTTTTCATTATAACTCAAACCTTCCACACACGGCAACATGCGTGTGTACTTTTCTGAACCTGCTCCAACGGAATAATATCATTGCTACAACTGGGCGACCAGAACTGGACATAATATATCAGAAGAGGCCTCATCATTGTCCTGCAAACCTTCAGCATAACGTCCCAACTACTATACACAAAAGACTGAACAATGAAGGGAAGCATGTTAAATACCTTGTACCATCTTGTCTGTAGGTGATGCAAACTACAAGGAATTATGCACTTGCACCCCTGGCTTCCGTGTTCTCCAACACTACGCAAAGCCGTACTCTCGTTGTTGTACCAAAATGCAATACCTTCCATTTGTCCAGATTGAACTCCATGTTACATTTTTCAGTCCAACGACTCATTGGATTAAGATCCTTTTGAAACTTAGATAATCTTCCTCATTGTCGACAATTCTGGCGTCGCCTGCAAACCTACGAAGCATGCCTGCAGTGAGTTCCACTGTTTTCTCATATAGATCAATGATTCATGTTTACTTGTAGTGGCCGTGATTTAGTAGTGTTCAGATCATACAACAGTTAGTTATGCAATTATCCATGAGGAAGAAAACCGCAGACTGCAGGGAGATATTAAACAATTGGAAATGAAAGTTGTGAAAGCAATTCATTCCAGGCAAGTTGGTGATAGTGAAGCAAGTTCAAACTTCAAACCAGCCGCCCAAGCTCCAATTGTGGCACTCAGCTGTCTCAGCAAGATGCACTGCAGATTGCTATAAACAGGAAAAAAAAATTCCCTCCTGCCCCGCCTTCGACCAGGAGAACTCCCAACCTCGGAATTGCTTGCGCCTATAAACCGTCATAGAAATGCCGTGCATTCACCGGTTGTGTCACTGTGCGAGTATCTGTACGACTGCATTCCCATCCCGACTTCCAGTTGGATTTTCGCGACTGCGCCACTCAGTTCCTCTGATTCTGGGGTTGGGAATTGGGACTATGTGGCAGCAGTGGTGACTGCCTTGTGGGGGGAAACTGGTGAAGAATCCGATGTTAAACTGCATTGCTATTGAAGCATACATTTCAACAACAACTCCAATGTCCACGGAGTTTTCGATGTTTTGGAGAAATCTATTTACCTCAGCCTTCAGAATATTAATGATGGAATCACCACAGCCACTGGGGGAACCGATATTAAACGGTCAGCCCATTCTGAGTTCCCACATATCTGCCACTGTTCGCTTAACACTGATATTGTTCATTTGGTGCTCTGCCTAACATTTCCTATGATACAGTACTTATCGCGCACTGCCAGTGTGCGTGCCTGTGGCATGCCGTGATCGTGTAATGGTCAGTACTCTTCGTTGTGGCCGCAGCAACCTCGGTTCGAATCCGTGTCACGGCACTAATTGCTCTATGTGCCCCAGTTTTTGTGAAACACGAAGGAATCAGTTGCTTTCACATGTTAATTTTCTCCAAAGGTAATTATCTTTTCCCGTCAAATTCTGCTCGCTCACATCTCTCTGTTTCATATGTCCGAATTCAAATCCACCCGTTCTCAGATATTTCTCTCCCTCCTTCGATCACTAACCGAACTTTCCGTCCCACACCCCCATTTCATTAATTTAGAGATGCCAGTGTTCGACTATGGTGTACAAAGTTAAAAATCACACAACACCAGGTTAGAGTGTAACAGGTTTAACTGGGCACTAGGTTTCGGAGCGCTGCTCTTTCATCGTGTAGTTGTGGAGTCATTTGCTATTTCATTAAGGCACTGCAGAATCTTACACAGACTCACATTGATACTCTTCACTCTGTGCTGCTGT
>NW_025195247.1:0-4363 GCF_004010195.1 Chiloscyllium plagiosum | reverse complement strand
AGCTATCTCCCCCAACAATATCGAAAACGGTATACCTGTTTTGGAGGGAGATGACCGCAGGGGACACCTGCACTGCCTTCCTACTCTTTTTCTGTCTTTTGGTTACCCATTCAATGTCTCCCTCAGCAATTCTAACCTGCGGTGTGACCAGTTCACTGAACCTGCTATCCATCACCTCCTCAGCATCGCGGATACTCCACAGTGAGTCCATCCGCAGCTCCAGAGCCGTTATGCGGTCAAACAACAGCTGCAGCTGGACACACTTCTTGCAAGTGTAAGAGTCAGGAACATCACACACGTTCCTAAGCTCCCACATCAAGCAAGAGGCACATGCCACGGATCTGAGGTCCCCTGCCGTTGTAAGCTTAGCTTTATATGAACCAACTAAACCCAAACAATGCACTTAAATATATGAAAAAGAAAGATAAAGAAAAATAAAAGCCTTACCCTACTGAGTCTTTTTATTCCGATTAGAGGAGAGGGATGGGAGGGAGATACTACACGTGTAATATCTCGGGTTTAGCCACTGCCCAAATATAAATAAAGCCCTTACCTTCCCAGCAGCCCTCGCTTCACTCCACCTTCCCTCCTCGCTGCTCTGTCAAAATGGAGGCCCGACTCCCGAGGTAAGTCCCTTTTTAAGTGGGGAAACATACCCTTCCCAGCAGCCCTCGCTTCACTCCACCTTCTCTTCTCGCTGCTCTGTCACAAAATGTCAAAGTTAACTCTGATTTCTCTCCACAGACGCTGCCAAACCTGCTTGGCTTTTCCAGCAATTTCTGGTTTGCTTTCTGATTTACAGCAACTGCAGATTTTTAGGTTTTTAGATAAACCAGCGATTTTTTTTTTTGTTGAATTGGTAAAGGAAAGCACAGTGGAAGCTCAAAAGCTGCAAAGGTTTGTACAATCTGGCCAGAGGTTAGTTGAGAAGAAAGTGCCAGATCTCTGAAGAATTTACTTGTGAGGGTAAAGTTTACTCATGTATGTAAGAAGGAACAGGTAAAGAAATTAAAATTTTAAGAGATATGAGAGCAAGTCAATCTTTGATTGAGAGAGAGGTGGGGATGTTCAATCCAGACAGAGTCTTACCAGAAACGATAGTAAAATGTGGAATTCATGGTGTTCCATTGGGAACAAGTTTGAGATCAGGAGTCATAGAGCCATAGAGATGTACAGCACGGAAACAGTCCAATTTGTCCATGCTGATCCGATATCCTACCCTAATCTATCCCATTTGCCAGCACTTGGGCCATATCTCTCTAAACCCTTTCTATTCATGTACCCACCCAGATGCTGAGTCCTTTGAATAACGGCACTCTCTAGAGATGACATAATCCTGAGGCCTGTTCGACAGGCTACACCTTGGGGGGCCCACCTGAATAATATTTGTTTATTACCCCAAGGTTTAATTTCCTTTTTAGGGGTCTCTGGTTAACTGGGTCCCGTCGGATTGCTGCCCTTTCATTTTAAAACATATTTGAAGACTAGGATTAAAGTAACTGGACCTTGTGATTTGACACAAACATGTCGAACCGCAGTGAATATCTGACAGACAGGACTCCCCAAAGAGGGAATTAAAACCCAAAATGAGAAACTCCCTTAAATGATTTACTCTAACATCAGAGCAAAGTTTGATGCATATAGGCCAGAAATTTGAGAGTGACATAAAATGAGACGCAGGTTGGCAGTTTCAATTCAATTCAGAGAGTCCTACAGCACCGAGACAGACCCTTTGCCTCAAACCCATCCAGGTCAACCAAAATGCCCATCCACACTAACCCCATTTCCCTGCACTAGGCCCATATCCCTCTAAACCTTTCCTTTCTGTGTATTTGTCCAAATGCCTATTAAATGTTGTTAATGATTAGATTAGATTACTTACAGTGTGGAAATAGGCCCTTCGGCCCAACAAGTACACACTGATCCGCCGAAGTGCAACCCACCCATACATTTACCCCTTCACCTAACACTACGGGCAATTTAGCTAGCCAATTCACCTGGCCTGCACATCTTTGGACTGTGGGAGGAAACCAGAGCACCCGGCGGAAACCCACGCAGACACAGGGAGAATGTGCAAACTCCACACAGTCAGTCACCTGAGGCAGGAATTGAACCTGGGTCTCTGGCGCTGTGAGGCAGCAGTGCTAACCACTGTGCCACTGTGTCGCCCATTGAAGAATGTACCTTCAACCATTTCTGCTGTAGCTCATTCCATATGCGTACCATCCTCTGTGTAACAAAGTTGCCCCTCAGGATCCCTTTTATTCTTTCCCCTCTAACCTTAAACTGATGCCCTCTTGTCCTTGATTCCCCAACCCTGGGAAAAGGACAGAGTGCTTTCACACTATCGATGCCTCAAATGATCTTATACACTTCCATAAGATCCCCCCTCAGTCTCCTACACTCTGAAGAACTCCCTATCACTCAGATTATTGAGTCCTGTCAACACCTTTGTAAATTCCTTCTGGACTCTTTCCAGTTTAATAACATCCTTTCCATAAAACGGTTCCAAATCTGAACACAATACTCTGGAAGTGTGGCCTCACCAATGTCCTGTCCAACGCAACATAATTTCCCAACTTCTATACTCAATGACTGATGAAGGCCAGTGTACCAAAAGCCTTCTTCACTGCCCTGTCTTCCTGTGACTCCACTTTCACAGAACCATGTACAACTCTGTTCCACTGCACTCCTTAAGACCTTGCCATTCACCATGAAACTCCTGCCTTGATTTAAGTTTCCAAAATGCAAGACCTCACACTTGTCTATATTAAACTCCATTTGCCATTTCTCAGCCCACTTCCCCAGCTGATCAAGGTCCTGCTGCAATTTCTGAGAACCTTCCTCACTGTCCACAATACTGACTATTATAGAGTTATCTGCAAATTTACTAATCATGCCTTGTACATTCTCATCCAAATCGCTGATTTAGATAACAAACAGCAATGAACCCAACACTGACCCCTGACACACTCCACTATTCACAGGTCTCCAGTTCAACAGGTATCCTTCCACTATTACCCTCTGCTTCCTACCATCAAGCCAATTGAGTACTCAATTTGCCAGCTCCCCCTGGATTCCAAGTGCTTCCAGAGCAGTCTACCATGTTGAACCTTATCAAAAGCCTTACTGTATTAGAATGTGTGAAGGTGGATAAATCTCCTGGTCCTGACCAGATATATCCAAGAATATTGCCAGAAGCAAGAGTAGAAATTGCGAGGGTCCTGGCTGATATTTTTGCATCATCATTACTAAGGGTGAGGTCCTGGAAGATTGGAGGGTAGTGAATGTGGTGCCCTTATTCAAGAAGGGCTGCAAAGAGAAATCTGGGAACTACAGACCAGTAAGCTTAACTCCATCCATGGGTAAGTTACTTGAGAAGATTCTGAGATAGGATATACATGCATTTAGAAAGACAGGGTTTAATTAGGAGTAGTTGGCATGGCTATGTGCATGGGAGATCATGCCTCACAAATTTGTTAGAGTTCTTTGATGAAATGACCAGTAAGGTTGACAAGGCCAGGGCAGTAGACATGGTCTGTATGGATTTCAGTAAGGCCTTTGATAAGGTTGCTCTGGAAGGTTAGATTGTATGGAATCCAGGGGGAGGTGGCAAACTGGATACACATCCAGCTTGATGGTAGCAAGCAGAGGGTAATAGTGTACCTCAGTGCTCGATGCTGGGCCCATTGCTGTTTGTAATTTATATCAATGATTTGGATGAGAATGTACAAGGCATGTTTAGTAAACTTACTGATGACTAAAATAGCAGTATCGTGGACTGAGAGGAAGGTTCTCAGAAATTGCAGCAGGACCTTGATCAGCTGGGGAAGTGCGCCAAGAAATGGCAAATGGAGTTTAATATATTTAGGTGTGAGGTCTTACATTTTGGAAAGTCATGGTGAATGGTAGGGCCTTAAGGAGTGTAGTGGAACAGAGGAAACTTGGAATTCAGGTGCACGGTTCTCTGAAAGTGGAGTCACAGGTAGACAGGGCAGGGAAGAAGGCTTTTGGTACATTGGCATTCATCAGTCATGGCATTGAGTGTAGAAGTTGGGACATTAGTGAGGGCTGGACTTAGAGTATTGTGTTCAGTTTTGACCACCTTGCTCGAGGAAGGATGTTATTAAACTGGAAAGCGTGCAGAAGAAATTTACAAAGATATTGCCAGGACTCAATTGTTTGAGTTATAGGGGCAGGTTCGACAAGCAAGGACATCTTTATTCAGAGTATAGGAGACTGAGGGGGGACCTTATAGAGTTGTATAAGATCATGAGAAGTATGGTTAGGGCAAATGCACCCAGTCTTTTTCCCAGGGTTGGGGAATCGAAGACTAGAGGGAGGTGGGGTGATAGGGTAGGTG
>NW_025195246.1:0-4363 GCF_004010195.1 Chiloscyllium plagiosum | reverse complement strand
ATCAGGACAAATACTGTTACACACCAAAACTACTCTAGTGTACTTATTGAATGCAAGGAGGGTAACGACCGTATCAGTCTCCAGAAAAACAATCTGAGAAACTGGACTGTGACAAAAACATAAGTCGATACTCTAAACGATACTCTGCAGAAAACATACCATGATTCCTGATGAAGGCCTTATACCAGATCGTCTACTCTCCTGCTCTTCGGATGCTGCCTGACCTGCTATGCTTTTCCAGCACCACACATTTCGACTCTGACTCTCCAGCAGCTGCATTCCTCACGTTTTTGCAGAAATTGATCAGGATAGATCAGAGGAAATAGCCAAGTCTTGATGAAGAGACTTTCCTGAAACGTCGACTCTCCTGATCCTCTCACGCTGCTCGGCGTGCTGTGCTTTTCCAGCTCACCATTTTATCGACATTAGACAACCCTGACTTGACCTTATTTGTGGATGGATGAAGGCGATTTATTCATGGACTGGTTGGGCTGTTGTGAATGATGGAGTGGCGAAAGTAGTGTAGGGGAATTTAAAACGGGTTGTTTCAGCCGATATTGTGGAATATACAGCATTAACGGAAGCATTGAAAATACCAAAGAGGAAGACAGAGAGCTCTCTACAGACTGTCGTTATGCCTTTGTCGTGTCGCACGATTATATAAAGGCATAGAATAGATGACGATGTTTTAGCTCGGGGCGGATCCATAAACATAAAAATATAATGAGGAAATTAGTGAAGGCAGCATAATGACTTACAAAGACTATAGTCAGAAAAGTAGAGGCACACTGACAATTGGAGGCAGAAGTGCAAAGAAGCAGCAGAGATGGCGACTCCAAGAAACATTGATGTGGAAGTGGTAGGAGTAGAAGTGATGAATTAACAAAATTGCAAGCAGAGACTAGTGCACAGGAAAAATTTAAATGGGAACAAAATAGAGTGAAATAAAATGCTAAAGGAATTTGGAGGAAATGTATATTAGTCATCTCACTAGAATGCGTACAGTACATACTCATAAATACTTATCAATTCGGCACATCCATAAAGACCCTCACCCACATTTACAGGTGGACCACAGAAGACTATCCGGGTGCATACTGGTCTGGTAGGCAACTGCTTTGCCCAGGACCATAACAATGGAAGGTTGTGCCCACGGTCCAGACCAGCACGGGATCCAATCTTCCATCCTTAGAATCTATTTGCACTCTCGTTGTTGCCGGTCGGCTGACAACATGGTCAGGGACCATTCCCACTCTGGTAATGCTCTCCTGCAATCTCTTCCGTCAAGCAGAAGATGCAGAAATTTGAACGCATGCACCAGCAGGTACAAGATCAGCTTCCCTGCCGTTGTTCGACTGATTAATGGATTCCCTAACTTCAAATAAATTTGATCTTGTTAATATTGACCTTGTTTCGCATATCTCATGTGCAGTCTAATCTGCATGCCTCACTCTGTATAAGGAGCCTCTGATAAGTATGACCTGCCTGTACTGCTTTCAACAATTCTATTCAGTGTACTTTGGTACTTGCAACAGTAAACCAAATTTAAGCAAATCATGGAGCTGACCACACCGACTGTGGCGGCATGCTCAGCCACATCTTACAGGACTTGTGGTGGCCAGGCTTCGGTAGAGATGTGGCTCAGTACGTCAGTGAAATATTATCGCTGAGCAGCACAACCCAGGCAGACCAGTTACAATTCGGATGGCACAGCAGTCACGGTCAAAAGGGACCATGTGAAAATATCCAGGTAGATTTTACGGGATCCCTTCCGAACAGTTCAGGAAGGACCTGTAGTTTTGTGATTATAGATCAAATTACAGGATGGGCTGAGGCTTCTCTCACGAAGCATTGCAGTGCATTGTGGCAAAGACATTAGAGTACGAAAAAATCCAAAACACAATACGAAGATAAAATTTGAATAATACCCAAAGGATAGAGAAGGTAAGAATATTCTTATAAATCATAGCTATTCAGGATCTATTCGGTCTATATACGTGACAGTTATCCACGACGAAGACGTAAAGTCCAGCAAAATTAACATCATCCGACTCCTTTATCCCCTGTGTTTAATAGCCGGATCAGAGGACAACTTAACGATGAAGGCACAACAGGCCCTCCCTGCCTTTAATTTAAAAGGTGTTGAGCAAATTGCACGGTCCAGGGTCGCTCTCAGTTCTATTAACATGCATGCATGCACGTTTTATATCCAGATCAGTGAGAACGGCACTGAAAGGAATGACTGGAGAAGAGCAGCTGATATTATGAATGACACCAATGAATTTACAAACTTCGGGGTTTTGTATGAACACGCCTCACGCCACCACAAATTAAGTCCCAACAATGGAAAGGCTGTATTGCAATGCACAGTTACCGGTTTTACTGGGGAACGGCATATTTGAGCGCAATGTACAACAGGCAGACCCGAGAGATGCGTGTTGAGGAAGTATATTGAACTCACGGGTGTGTGCACCTCCGGGATCCTTTGTGTCCCCATCCATGAGCAAACAGTAATAAATTATGAATGGGAAACGTGTCAGTATGTGGTTATTATACAGACTCCGAGCCCCTGGCTTTGAAATGAAAATTATGTTTCGCCCCTGTCCCTGTTTCCGTCTTGCCAACTCTCTCACCAACAACCCCCAGGGTATTAATGCGTCCTATCTTAACAGGAGGAGCAGTCATGGAATATCCTGTTAAATAAACGAGATATGTTTTATGATAATGTAGAATTTGAGACTGTTTCCATTCTGATTAATATTTCATGTATAGAGTTCCTGGAATATTGTTTAGATCATTTCAAGAAAATAGACAATAGACAATAGCTGCAAGGGTAGGCCATTTAGCCCTTCGAGCCTGCACCGCCATTCAACATGATCATGGCTGATCATTCCTAATCTGTATTCTGTTCCTGCCTTATCTCCATAACCCTTGATTCCACTATCTTTGAGAGCTCTATCCAACTCTTTCTGAAATGAATCCAGAAACTGGGCCTCCACTGCCCTCTGGGGCAAAGCATTCCACACAGCCACCACTCTCTGGGTGAAGAAGTTTCTCCTCATCTCTGTCCTAAATGGTCTACCAACGCAATAATGCGCCAAGCTGCTGTTGCCACAGGAGACACTGAATTAAGAGAATATGATACTTTAGTGGGACACGGAAGGAAATATTGAATGAAATTGTGACAGGGATTAATACCGAGCTTTCTGTCGTCAACTCAGTGGAGACACGGAGGGTAAATGAAAATGTATACAGGCTGAAACAGATCTGTGGAAACTAAGATGGAAAAAGTCGGCCTGTGGAAGAAAGCAGCGAATACACACCTAGATGGTGTCAGCAACATTGAAGTACAGCTCATCAATTAATTTACAGAGAACTAAAATACACCAGAACCTTCAACAAGATGAAATTTGGCATGCTTTCAGACTTTGAATAATCTGCAAGCTAAAACCCAATTTGGATCAAATACAAAGGGATGAGGTACCTATCGAGTAAATGTTACTCAATTAGCGTAGAGAATTCGACTTAAGGTGAAATTAGACGATTGTACATGAAAGTGAGGCTCTATTCAGCTGTCCCCAATTTTCAGTCTGGTAATGTCACGTGTACGAATACACACCCATGCTCCCAAACACTTTATTCTCTCAGGGTATGGGAGAAGAAGAAAATGTTATGCATCTCCGACCGAATCGACATATTTATATAAGGAATCTAATGTTTGTATTCCATTTCCTAATTTTCGCTTCACCAACCCAACGCCACCACCCCCCAACCTCCCGCATATCAGTAATGAAAGGCCAAGCACAGATGATGCAAATCCAATAACTACAATTGGAAGTCATTAGACGCCCTGATGCAGTTCATTGATGACCTTGTTGATTTCAAAGAAGTGGAATCGACGCTTATTTAACGTTAAAGTGCACATCGTAGGGAGATTCAATGGATGATAGGTCTGTCAGTAAAATCTACCATCAACTAGAATAGAAACTAAAATTTCTTGAAGGAGACACAGAACGAGAATTGCAGGAAGAAAAGCCGTGCGAGATAGTATGGAATTGGGGAAATAAATGTTAATTTACACATGTCGGTCATGATAATATCTCATGTAGTAGTGATGGTTCAGCTGCAGTTCGCCCTATCATGGGAATGATGGCTTGTCAGTCATGTCGACGACATAGACAAAAGAGGAAGACATGAGTCCTGATAAAGTAACAATGAAAACGATGAAAAAAACACAATCCAGAATATATCGATGTGGTTTGACTGACAGCATTCCTCAAATTACATGATTGGCTAGCATGATGAGGCCAGTCATAATCATTGGCAAAAAAAAATGGCTCATTGTAGTTCGAAAGCTTGGAAA
>NW_025195245.1:0-4363 GCF_004010195.1 Chiloscyllium plagiosum | reverse complement strand
TGGCTCTTACTGTCTTGACCAATCTGCATGAGGAACTTTCCCAAAAGCCTTGCTGAAGTCCATGTAGACCACATCAAATGCACTGCCCTCATCAACATGCCAGGTTACCACCTCAAAAGGTTATCAAACACAAACTTTCTGTAACAAACCCTGTGTCTGAGTAATTATTCTCTCTTCAGGTGCAGATATAGTCTCCCTGCCCTGTCCTTTTGGTCCCCTTTGTTGATGCATTTCTCTTGCAGCTGTGAGACTGAAAGGGAACTGAGATTGTCGAGCTTGCTGTTCTGAAACCACGTTGGGAATTGGGGGCAGATGCCTTAAGCCAGTGTCTGCAGCCTGACAAGGTCACATGGGGAAATCCTTTTCCAATGCAGGGAGGCTTAGCAGGGAGACACCTCGACAGTTATGGCAATCTCTGCAGTTGCTCTTGTTCATGTACACGGTCACAATCCTTGCATCACACACTCCCTGTGGAAATGTCCCCGCCTCCAGAAGAAACAGAGAGGTTAGTGCAGAAGCTGCAGGAGTGGGGGTTTCTGTGCTTGATGAGGACAGTCAAATGTGACTGTGAGTGAGCGTCAATAGCTTTGTTAAAGCCCTCCACTGTGGATTTGATACCCAGCTCTGAGGTAACAGGGAGGCTTTTTAATGGTGTCCAGAGCTTCCTCAGTGACAATGTTCTCCCTGTGTTATAGCTCAAGGCGAGGATCTCTCCATCTCGCCAACTATTTGTTACAGAGGGTGATGATCTCTCCTGCCTTTGTTTCAGTCGAGCTGTTTCTTTTCCTCATGCCTCTTTCCCCTTTCCCATCCCTTCATCCATACATTTCCCTGTGATGGAGTAGCTGTGGATATTCCTGCAGGGTTAGGAATGTTATTATTGGATCGTTGCTCAGCATTCTCTTGGACTGTACTTCAAATGGTTCTTTCTGAATTCTCACTCAGATCTCTCTTGTAATCGATGAGAGTGGAACTCTTGCCTTCAATGACAGGCTCTTCCACAGTAATGTTTGCCTCAAACCAGTCTGTGATGTTCCAGTGTTGCTCCTTGTCTGTTCAGGGTGTGGTATTATAGATGATGGTGTCTCACAGAATGTGCCATTTCACTTCTGCTCTCTGAATGGGAATGCTGCAAAGTGCCTTTTAGTCAAGTTGTGGAAAAGTTGCTTTTAAATTGAGAAAGCAGTGTGTCTGATGTTAACATGAGGGCAGTGTTTCTGCTTTGAATGAAAAAGACTTTCAAGAGCTGTATAGTTAATTTGATCCATATCAGAGAGATGTGTGTCTCAAAGCACAAAATATTTCTGTTTTTCAGCTCCTCCTAAGTGTTCCCTTTTGGTTTTCAGGGCTGCCCTTCCATTCTCGCTAACTCCTTTATTAATTGATGCAGTCACCGTGTGGCATTACCTTCTGTGTTTGTCTTCATGGATATTTTCATTCATAAACAGAACTCAGGAAACTTATTAATATTATCAATAACCACAGTGTTAACCCACAATAAAGCCACAATATTTCGGGAAAACATTCATTTCCTGAATGGATGCTGTCGTCAAATTGACACTAAACAAAAGGCATAAGTTTGCAAAATGTTTTTCCCCAAAATAAGTGACACATAATTGACGGGACACAAAAAGCTACAACAATAAACATGCTTCCTGCAGACTGAAGGAGTGACCGTTCATGTGTTTCCACACATATTCACAAAGTTGGAATAGGTTTTAAACCAATTTGTTGCTACCGACTTTTACTGAGATGTGAGAAAATAAATATTTATTTGTTTATTTATTATTCAATCAAATAAAAATATCAGATGTCAATTTCTGATTTAAATATAACAATAGGCTCCATGTACATGACTATAGCATCTAGTGAAATTCTCCCATAGAGAAGGCCACATACGCTCAGGGACTAAAACTAGAAATACAAAGTCTATTTGCAAGTAATTCATCAGCTCAATGATTTCATCTTTCCCCCATTTCTAGTTCGCAGAGGTTTCTTTTGTTAACAGATCTGAATCCAATCTCTGTTGTTTGCAAAGTCCCCCGTCTCCCACTTCACTTGCAACCGCTCTCTCTCGACCACCCTCTCGTAGTTTTTAATCTCTTCCCCTCTCCCTTTTTCCAATCTTGCTCTCTCTATCTCTCTCTCCCTCCCTCCCACTGTCTTGCAGTGTCTATCTCTTCATTCCATCCCCCTCCTTCCTGTCTAACCTCTTCTCTTGTGACCTCTCCATGTTCCCAATCCCACTGGTTTCCCAGTGTCCCGTCAGCCGCGTTGTGGCCTCCCCATAACGTCCCAATCCCCTCAAGGCCTCATTGTCTACATTCCAAAGTTAACGGTTATAGTCTTTCTCAGACGTGTCCCAGACTTGCATATCTCAAAGGGCGCCTCGAGTTCTGTTATTTATTGTAGTCATTGACATCCCTTTTAAATTCTGTTCCTCATCTTGTATTTCCCCCTAGCTTCACCATCAGAGATACAAAGAAATGTTAATTCCTACTAATTGCTGTAAGATTCATAATCTTAGTTCTAGTATACATTTAGTTAGATGTGAAGTTGTATGTTCTCACCTGTTGTTAGAATTCCTTCGCTAATACGTGTTGAGCAGTTTCTTTCTCTCCATGTTATCATTGCCTATCACTTAAGCACCTTTTAAGTTCTGTTATATAGTTAACTAACCTGATTACTTGACAAACAAAAGGATATTATTTCTGATTAATTGTTCTAAAAGTTGTACTATCATTTCCAATAAAGTTATTTGATTAGACGTAGTGCTGGAATTCTTTCGCCATTGGGTTGTGAGCAGTTTCTGACCCATTTGATCTTGGATGGTCCAATAAACATGGCCCCTCTCTCTTACAGCGGCACTATAGCTCATTCTAGTCACATCCTGTCATCTGGGAAGGAATTTACTGACCCTACTCTAAATATTTCGACTCTAACTCTTTTACCTAAGAAGGCAACATTTATGTCATTAATGAGATGACAAACCCAATCACACTCCATCAATGTGGGGTTATGTTTTTCTTTCTTATGCTTGTTAAAATCTTAAAGCTGTCTCTTACAGATATCTGCAGTTGTTATGTTTCCAGAACCCCCTGCATGTTAATTTGTAAGATTCTTTGTTTAGCACAGACCCTGTTACCTTGGGTTATCTCTGTGCTATGCTATGACCTCACTTTAATGATGGACCAGGCAAGCTATCTATGCTATTGCAGCCATATTTATACCGACGGATGGACATTTTGTGCCATAACTGACAATGGGATGCCTGAACAAAAATACAGCCCATGTGATGACAGTGCCCAATGTGTTGGGTGTTTGGATAAGGACATTGAAGAAAATGCTCAAGTCTGAAAGTTGTTGAACTCAATACAGAGTCCAGAAAGCTGCAGGGTCCCCAACCAGAAATGTGTTCTCCCAGTTCACACTGAGCTTCAGTGGAGCACCGCAGAAAGCCCAGGATACACATATTGGCCAGGGAAATGCAATGGTGTGTACAAGTCGCAGAAAGCGCAGGACCATTTCTGTGGACAGCATGTAGGTGTTCTGTGAAGTTGTGAACCAGTCCACGCTTCATCTCCCCAGTGTAGAGGAGACCACACTGTGAGCAGCGAATATAATAGGCTAGATTGAGTGAAGTGCTGCTTCACCTTGAAGGTAGGTATGGGCTTTGGAGAGTGAGGACGGAGGGAGTAAATGGACTAGTGTTGCAGGGGAAGGTGTCATGTGGGTGTGGGGAAGTTTTGGGAAAGGAGGAGGGTTGGGCCAGTTTGTCCCAGAGTGAATTGTCCCTGTGGAAGGCTGAGAAGGGAGAGAAAGGGAAAAAGTATCTGACGGTAGTATCTGCTAGAGGGGGTGGAAATGGCAGCTAATGATCCTCTGACTGTGGATGCTGGATGGGTGGTAGGTGAGGACAAGGGGGTTTCTATCAGTGGTGTGGGAGGTTGTGTCATATCCTCTAAGAATTCAATAAGGATTGTGAGGCAAGACCTGCTCCTCACAAAGCCATGCTGACTATCTCTATTAGCATATGCTTTTCCAAATAATCATAAGTCCTATCTCTCAGAATCCTCTCCAATAATTTGGCTACTACCAACATAAGGCTGACTGGTCTGTAATTCCCAGGATTATCCCTAGTCTCTTTCTTCAACAAGGAAACAACATTTGCCACTTTCCAATCATCTGGTACTACCCCAGTGGTCAGTGAGGATGCAAAGATCATCACCAAATGCACAGCAATCTCTTCCCTCACTTCCAGTAGTAACCTTGGGTATATCCCATCTGGCCAAGGGACTTATGTATCCTCACCTTTTTCAAAATTTCCGGTACATCCTCCTTCTTAACATCAACCTGTTTGAGC
>NW_025195244.1:2184-4363 GCF_004010195.1 Chiloscyllium plagiosum | reverse complement strand
CCAGACTACCACTGCGCCCCCTTTATCCGCTGGTTCGATGGTGAGGTCGGGATTGGAGCAGAGGGATTGGAGGGCTGCGCGTTGTGAGGTTGGAGTGGGGGAGGGGGGTAGACAGGTTGAGGCGGTTAATGTCCCGGTGGCAGTTGGAAATGAAGAGGTCGAGGGCGGGTAATCGGCCAGCGCGGGGTGTCCAGGTGGATGGAGTGTGTTGGATCCAGGTGGATGGAGTGTGTTGGATCCAGGTGGATGCAGTGCGTTGGAGCATCTGCAGTCATTGTTTTCACCTTATTAAACAAAGGATGTGGTTGCACTAGAGAAGATACAGAGGAGAGTTACCAGAATTCTGCCTGGACTGGAGGGTCTGATCTATGCTGAAGGATTGGGGTTGTTTTCCTCGGAGCAGTGAAGGTTGAGGCGGGATCTGATAAGGGTGTATAAGAGTATGAGTGGCATATATAATGTGGATAAGAAGGCTGTTTTTCCATTAATAGAGGAATCAATAACCAGTGATAAGAAGTAAAAAGCTAAGAGGAGAATTTTCACCAGAGGTGCTGGGTGTCTGAAAACCTCTTCCTGAAAAGTATTTAAGTCAGAAACTCTCATGACATTGAAGCAGTATTTAAATATTCACTTGCATTGTCATAGCCTATTATTAGATTCGAGAGTGTGGTGCTGGAAAAGCACAACCAGTCAGGCAGCATCCAAGGAGCAGGAGAGTTGATGTTTTAAGCATAAGCCCTTCATCAGGAATGAAGAGCCAAAAGCTCGAAATGCTACTGTTAGCAAAAGCTGGAACATGGGATTGGTGTGTTCAGATCTTAATTAACCAGCAGAGAGGCTGAATGGCCTGTTTGCATGCTGTTAAAATCCATGATTTTCTGAGACTGTACTACAGGGAGGATGTGATATCATGCGATAATAGTCCTTGCACCCCATTCCCCAGATGCACCTAACACCCCATTCGACCCCAGCAATCTATTTTGAGAGTTCGTTTGACAGTAGATTTAACAAACACTTATTGATGTTAGAATAGGGATCAATATTTCTTTTTGCTTTGTAAATAGAACTGATCACCTGTAACAGTGGCACTTTAACTCCGGTACAGCCCAGGCATGACATTAGAGAATCTTCCTAACCTTCCAGAATGCTTAGCCAAACAGGTTAAAACAGCCCATAGAGTGAGATTGAGGACACAGTTAAAACTGTGAAATTGGAAGGAACACACAGTATTGATGCCCAGGATTGGTTTCAGGAACTCACAGCTGTGTCCATCCTTTCAATTTGAATCCAACAATCTGAATAGAACTTGCAAGGCACATGACCAGAGAGAGATGTTAAAGTACTGTGCCTTTAAGAGACATATGTTCTGTGCCATTTCACTTGCAGAGGGGGTTGTCACTGTGGAATGTCTGCTTCAGATAGGCAAATGGTAAACAGCGTGTAAATTCTCCCTGAATCTTTTTAAATAAGATAAAAGGATCATCGGTGGGCAGGGTCAAGGTTTGTACAAATGCAGAAAGTTTGATTTTGAGATAGTGAGAAGGTCTGCTGGTTGCTGAGTTAAAAGCTTGAGTTCTCTGCTGGAGTGAAGTCTTAGATAGTGAGGCTCCATCTTCAAAATCAAAAGGTACAGATAGTTTCCTCCTTCTGGGCTGGAGAGAAACAGCATGTGAGAACTATAGTTGTTGAGTTGCATTTTAGCTAATGTGGGCAGGTTTTACAATTGGGGGAAGGGTAAATATGATGCTGCAAGACAGGATCTGAGGAGCATAAATTGGGAGCATAGGCTGTCAGGGAAGGATGTTGTTGAAATGTGGAACTTTTTCAAGGAACAGATATGACGTGTCCTTGATATGTATGTACCGGTCAAGCAGGAAAGAGATGGTCGTGTGAGGGAACCTTGGTTGACGAGGGAGGTTGAACGTCTTGTAAGGAGGAAGAAGGAGACTTACATAAGGTTGAGGAAACAAGGTTCAGACAGAGTATTGGAGGGATACAGGATAGCCAGGAGGGAGCTGAAGAAAGGGATAAGGAGAGGTAAGAGAGGGCATGAAAAATCTTTGGCGGATAGGATCAAGGATAACCCCAAGGCATTTTATGCATATGTGAGAAACATGAGAATGACGAGAACGAGGGTAGGTCCGATCAAGGACAGTAGTGGGAGACTGTGTATTGAGTC
>NW_025195244.1:0-1003 GCF_004010195.1 Chiloscyllium plagiosum | reverse complement strand
GTAGGTTCTTTACCCAGAGAGTGGTGGGGGCATGGAATGCGCTGCCTGTGGGAGTGGCAGAGTCAGAATCATTGGTGACCTTTAAGCGGCAATTGGATAGGTACATGGATAGGTGCTTAAGCTAGGACAAATGTTCGGCACAACATCGTGGGCCGAAGGGCCTGTTCTGTGCTGTATTGTTCTATGTTCTATGTGTGTGTTTATGGGATGTTGTGTATTTTGGAACGGTTGATGATAGTGGTTAAATAATACATTGTCTTGTTAAGTATCTCAACAGAGTTATAGCTATGTCAATTCTTCTTTTGTACTTTAACTATATAGTAAAAATAAAGTGTGTTTTGATTAAAGCCTAGTGGTGGACTAATTGAATCACATCTAGAACACAGCGCCTTACACTTGCCTTTAAATAAATATAAAAGTTCAGGCCTTGGCTATCTCCTTACAATACTTCTCAGGGTTTCTGGTCCATAACAGGTGGATGAGATAGGCTGAGAAAGCACAGGCAGCTTTACTCTGTATCTAACCCTATGCTGCCCCTGTCCTGGGAGTGTTTGATGGGAGACAGTGCAGAGGAGCTTTGCTTTGCATTGTCCAGACTCTGAGTCTGTGATTCATCTGCTCCGCCTGCTTTTCTTTATCTTCTTCCTTTCTTAACTTTTCTTTAAATTTTTGCTTCTATGTACATTCTGGTGAATAGCTGGTGAAAAGCATCGTCTGGAGGGAGACTATTGGCAATGGTGGCTACAAAGGCAGCTTTAGTGGCGTTAGCTTTGTGGGCCTGAATTCTGCCGTTGGTGACTTCAATGTTGGCTGGCTGGTGGACGAAGGGCGTGTTGGGCGGCTGCTGCAGCAGTGGAGGTGGTGTGGTTTATTCCTCGTTACCATTGTAGCTGCATTCTGGTGGGTCCGGTGAAGTGGTGATCTGCTTCAGCGGCTTTGGAGGTGTGATGGGTCCAGCCTGGGATTCGATCTGAAGTGGTGGACAATGTAGGTCCCACCTTTT
>NW_025195243.1:1997-4362 GCF_004010195.1 Chiloscyllium plagiosum | reverse complement strand
ACAAATGATAATGGTTGTTTTAAACACCCTAATGTCCTTCATGCGATATTAACAGACCATTATTCTGTGGCTCTAGATTATCAGTCAATGGCTTGGCACCATAAATTGTCTTCCCGTACGTGCAGATAACAAGTTAAACATTCTCAAGAGCAATTATTTAGTGACGGACATGTGGTTAGAAGGAACGTGAAATTATTGCATTCGGATTGAACAAAGGCACAAATGGTTTATTCATAGGTGGAACTGAGACTGAAGACGAGACTGGGATATCATGATGGTGGTATTGAACAGGATTGGTGAGTTGGGAGGACATTGAGATGTAAATCTGTGAAGGACAAAATGGATTATGGAGTTTGAGAACAGTCTGGTTCCTTCTCGCATATCAGTGAGTAATTTATAAATAGTAGTTTGATAGTTATAATATATAAGGAAATGAATTTTTGTTTGGAACGGAAGGCATTGACTTGCACTTTACAAAATGTATATATAATGAGCCGAAATTCAGGTCAACCCGGTTTAGTAGACAAATATAATGACTTGAAAGCTGAAAAATGTGTTGCTGAAAAAGCGCAGTAGGTCAGGCAGCATCCAAGGAGCAGGAGAATCGACTTTCCCGGCATAAGCCCTTCTTCAGGAACTTATGTTCAAAACGTCGTTTCTCCTGGTCCTTGGATGCTGCCTGACCTGCTGCGCTTTTCCAGCAACACATTTTTCAGCTCTGATCTCCAGCATCTGCAGTCCTCACTTTCTCCTATTAAATATAATGACTTACCAAGAATACCAACTATAGCGAGGATGGCATAGTAACCACCTTGAATAAACCAAAGGATATCCTGGATCCGCCATGCTTATGATATCCAAGGCCGAGAAAGCCAGTAAAGACCCGAGGATAAACTCCTGTCCATTGTTGGAACATTCCAGTCTAATATTCTCAGATTCTGATCTCTCCTCCGCATCTCTCTCTCTTTCGAGCTGCTGATCCCTGTTAGTGCTGTCAGTGATGCTCCTACTCATACTATGGGATAGCACATTGAACAGAGTTCGTTTATCTTTCAACGATGAAAACTCTCCACTGTGATAATTAGGATCCACTGAGATTGACGTTAATCACAGTCACTGAACAAATAGCTTCAGTTAACCCCTTTCAATTCAATATTGATTTCATTAAAATTCAAAAAAAACGTTTAAAGTTATACATTTGGCATGGTATATGTGTGGGGGGGATGAAGAGAGGGAAGAAATATTTGAGATGTTAGATTGATTGTATGTCATCATTCAATCTGCCTTAGATATGCGAGTAATGTCAAAGGATTGTCAGAACTTAAAAAAGTTTCTCCGTTTATAAATCGAAACATATAGTCTGTAACTACTGATCAGTGATTATAATGTCAGTAAAATATGGAGAGAACTTTTCTAGTCCATAATCTGACAGGAAAATGTGCATACAACATGAGTGGTAACAGACCAATGGCATGGATATGTTAACAGATGTGACACACAATTCAAATAGTTATTCGAGGATCAGAGAGGGCAGGTGAGGGTCATGCTGTTCATGTTGTCGATGTCAATCAAATATGATGAAGTAAATTTCACTGGATTTCTATTGCAGTGTGTTTATGATATTGGGGATATGGCTGCTGAAACTGCAGGGAGGGAATATGATATTTCCCAGCCATCATTATTGGAATTTTATTCTTCATACATCATATGAAGATCAAATTTCGGGATACAACTCCAATAAGGAATGAGGAGAGCCAATATTAACCATACAACCAGAAGACATTGGAGCAGAGATTTGGCCATTAGGCCCATTGAGCCTGCTCCGCCATTCAATGATGGCTGTTAAGCTTCTCAACCGCATTCTCCCGCTTTCTACCTGTAACCCTTTATCACCTTTACAATCAAGAACCTATCTGTCTCACTCTTAAATATACTCAATGACCTGACTTCGACAGCCTTCTGTGGCGGTGAATTCCAAAGATTCACCACTTATGGCTGAAGAGGTTCATCTGTATCTCTGTTCTGAAAGGTCTTCTCTTTACTCTGTCCCCTCGGGGCCTAGTCTCACCGACCATTGGTAATAGCTTCCCAAAATCCACTCTGTCCAGGCCATTCAGTATCTTGTAAGTTTCGAGTAGACTTCCTAACATCTTCTGAACTCTGTCATATATAGACCCAGAACCCTCAGATGATCTTCATATGTTAAGCTTTTCATTCCTGGGACCATTCTCGTGAATCTCCTTGGAAAACGCTCCAGGGCCAGTACATCCTTCCTGAGATATGGGACCCAAAACTGTGCACAATAATCCAAATGTGGCCTGACCAAAGCCTTATACAGCCTCAGAAGTACATCCCTGCTTTTATA
>NW_025195243.1:0-1392 GCF_004010195.1 Chiloscyllium plagiosum | reverse complement strand
GGGGTTGTTGGGTGTGTGTGTCCGAGTGTGTTACCTGAACCGTTCTGCAAGTTGATGCCCTGTCTCCCCAATGCAGAGGAGATCCGGTGCAATGGACAGAGTAGATGTGGTGTTTGAATGCACAGGATGTTCTTTGCCTGATGTGGAAGGATCCTTTGGGGCCTTGGATGGAGGTGAGGAGGGAGTGTTGACACAGGTTGCATACCTCTTGTAGTGGCAAAGAAGGTGTCAGGAGTGGAAGGTGGCTGGGTGGGGTTGGAAGGGCGTGAACCTCACGAGGGAGTTGTGAAAGGAATGCTCTCTGCTGATATGGGTAGGGAGGATGGTGGGGTCTGGCTGTTGGTGGCGGAAATGTCGGAGGATGATGCGTTGTATCCTGTGGTTCGTGGGATGGAAGGCGAGCACCAGAGGGGTTCTATCCTTGTTTTAGTTGGAAAGGTGGAGATCAAGGGCGGAGGTGCGGGAAGTTGGGGAGATGCGCTAGAGTACCCTCCTGCAGCTGAACCACCTCTTCAATGCTACCTGTCCCTCTATCTATCTTTGCACTGCTTGAAAACTTAGCCAGAATCCCCTCAGTTCCTTCACGTAAATCATTAATGCATAAATGGAAAAGTTGTGGTCCCAATATGGAGTCTCGTGGAAGACCACTTGTCCCTGGCTGCCATCCTGAGAAGGACTCTTTTATCACAATTCTCTGGTTTCTGTCAGACAGCCATGCTACTATCCATGTAAACAGCTTGCCTCTAACACCATGGGCCCTTATCTATCTCAATAGTCTCCTGTCAAAAGATTCTTGAGGAGCAAGCGGATAACATCTATTGTTTTTCTTGGTCTAATCTGCTCGTTACTCCCTCAATGAATTCTAACAAGTTAGTCAGACCTGACCTCCTCTTGATGAAACCATGCTGACTCTATTCTATTTTACCAAAGACCTCCAAGTATTCAGAAATCCCATCCTTCACGATGGATTCTAGGTTGTTACCCACAACTAAGGTAAGGCTAATCAGTCTGCAATTTTCCATTTTCTGTTTAACTTCCTTATTCAATGGGGTGTGACATTAGCAATTTCCAGCCTCTTGGCCCTTTCCTGATTTTAGTCATTCCTGAAAGATTACTCCTTATACTTGCATTACCTCTTCAGCTATCTCCCTTACAAGGCTGGGATGTAGTCCATCTGGTCCAGTTGATTTATCCACATTCAGGCCATTCAGTTTTCTAGCATGTTCTTCTTGATGATGGCCACCATACTCAGCTCTGCCCTCTCACTGTTCAACTTTTGTGAAATTATTGATGTCTTCCACCATGAAGACTGATGCAAAGTTCCTCATTCATTTTTTTGTTTCCCATTACTGTCTCTGAAGCATCATTTTCCAGGGTCCAATATTACTTTTA
>NW_025195242.1:2876-4362 GCF_004010195.1 Chiloscyllium plagiosum | reverse complement strand
AAAACAGTAACTGTGGAAAAAATAGGACATCCTTCAATATCAGCAAGGCTGCCCATATTCAGAACCACAGGAAATGGGGGAGATACTGAACGAATATTTTGTATCAGTATTTACTGTGGAGGAGGATATGGAAGCTAAATAATTTGGGAAATAAGTAATGACATCTTGGAAAGTGTCTGTATCACAGAGGAGCTGCTGGAGGTCTCAAAACATGCAAAGGAAGGAAAATGTCCTGACTTTTATTAGATGTACGCTAGATCTCTGTGAGAAGCTAGGAAAGTGATTGCTGGGCCTCGTGCTATCATCACTAGCCACAGGTAAAGTGCAGGAAGACTGGAGGTTGGCTTATGTGGTGCCATAACTTAAGGAATTTAAGAAGGGTAATAAGGAAAAGCAGTGATTATGACGTCAGTGGTGGGTAAGTTGTTGGAGGGGATTATGAGGCATAGGATTTTCACGCACTTTGAAAGGTAACGACGGATTAGGGATAATCAAAATGGCTTTGTGCAAGCAATGTTGTGTCTCACTGACTTGACTGAGATTTTATTGAAGAAGTGACTAAAAAGATTAATTGAGGTAGAGAGGTGCACATTGGCGATATGGACATCAGTAAGGTTTTAAACAACATTGTGCATCATCTGTTTAACAAGGTTGGTTCATATGAAATACATAGAAAACTAGCTATTTGGATACAAAATTGACTCAAAGGTCCAGACAGAGGATGGTGGTAGAGGTTGCAATATCCTGGCAAAGATTTGCAATGCTCCCCACGCTGTGCAGATAGTCCGGTTTATGGAGTAATCCACTAGCACGGTCTGCACAGCTTTCCATCTTGGCCGTTACCATACCCCAATTTAAGGTGTCTGGGCTGGTTTTGTGAAGCAGATTTAGAATTGGAGGCAACAGACCAATTCAGCTGATCTAGCAATGTATTTATTCAATGTTTGCATTCTTGTGATTGGGCCCACCGTTGTCTCACTTATCCAGTTAATACAATCCCTCCATCTCCTTATCCATATTTTCACCAAGTTATCAGTTAATTATTTTTTTGTTTTTTTTTCTGCGTCTTTCCCTGGCATTGGCTTTTGACTCCCTCGTGTATCCTGAAGAAGGGCTAATGCCCGAAACGTCGATTCTCCTGTTCGCTAGATGCTGCCTGACCTGCTGCGCTTCTCCAGCAACACATTTCCATCTCTGATCTCCAGCATCTGCAGACCTCATTTTCTCTATCGGCATGGTGAAGCTCAGAAACATTGAAATAGTGTGCGTCCGGCTTTTGTTCACTTCTCAATGTGTCCCATGTGATACTCCATGGGCAAGGGTGTTCCAGGAGCTTTGATTCACGTGTTTGAATCTTGGTATGCGCCTTCTCATGGAATGCCTCTGTTTGTCCCTCTCAGTTAATGGTGCGGTCAGTAACGTAAGGAAGGTCCTTGAGTATAATTGTAAAGGACAAGGCATCTAACTTGTAGCTGAGGGGACTCTG
>NW_025195242.1:0-1945 GCF_004010195.1 Chiloscyllium plagiosum | reverse complement strand
CTCCTCCTGTCGTTCAATCACAGTTTTGGGGACTTACGGAATCTCCCTGCTCAAATGACACTTTTCAAGGGCTAAAATATGCAGGCAAATGTTGTTGCCCACACTGGTAGCTCAGTGGTTATAACTGTTGTCTCACTGCACCAGCGATCCTAGTTCAATTTCAGTCTCCAGTTTCCTCCCACAGTCCCAAGATATGCAGGTTAGGTGGATTGGCCAAGCTAAATTACCCATAATATCCGGGGATGTGGAAGCTAGGCGTATCAGACATGGAAAATGGCAGGTTATAAATATTGGGTGGGGTGGGTGGTGGGGATTGGATGGGATGATCTTCGGAGTATCAGTGTATTGTCTATGGGTCAAATGGTCTGCTTCCACTCTGGAGAGATTCGATGATTCACACCTTTCTTGCAGAAGTCAGTTGAGGGAACAATCTTTGAGTTATGTACAATATCCTTTCCTCGGTGAGGAGATTACATCTGTACACACGACTCCAGGTGTGATCTCACGAAGATCCTGTACAGCAGCAGTAGCACTTTACTAGCCTGCTATAAGGTTCCCACCCAGGTTCGAGCAGTCTCAGCTCTCTCGGGAATACACAGCATTGCTGATAGATCATTGTCCTTCTCTATTACACCAGCATAATGGGATTTCTGGAGAAAATCTTACAATGCCGCTTGAGAAGAACGGGTAAGATGTGGTGAGATAATATCCATGTTGAGATATGCCTCTCCAAACATCTCGCATGATTCTACCATTAACCTCGCTAGAGCCCACGTCACTCAAATTCCACAGAATCTGTTGAGGTAATCTTAGAAACAGCAAGGAGAAGCAAACATTCATGAGAGTTACGTATCAAGTTGAAAGCTGCAATACAAACGTTGGCTATGTTATAAAACAGGAAATTAGACATACAAGTTTGTGGGTACTGCAGTAATAATGGACAGCTTCCAGTTACATCTAACCAGTGTTTACCCAAATGAAAGTTAATGTTGAGTGTGTATGAGCCGGGTTGCTTTAGTAGGATTTTGAGCACCGAGCTGTTGATCAAGAAATTTTGGAATTGGTGTTGTGTGATCAGAAGAGCAAATCTAATACTTTGCTATTGAGGATCTTTGGGGAATAGTGATCTTAATATATTGAATTTTACATGACGTCTGAATGCAAGCAGTTCTTTTTTTTATTACGGGTATACACCTGAGTCGTGCAAACCATTAAGATACAAGAGTGAAGTTGGATTTATGAATTTGGAAAGTACATTAAAATGACTTAATGAAAGGCAGGCAATATCTGTTATTTACAGAAGCACTGTAAGGTCTGTAATATACATATATCCCTCCAAGGCATAATTCACAAAAGTCAAAGGTGACTCAACGATGGTGAACAAAAGAAGTTAAAAATTACATTAGATCGAAGAAAATGCCTTAGAAAAGGGTCATATATTGTGCATTCATTGAACTTTTGGAAGCAACAAAAGAGCACTGATAAACTGATAAGTAAAGTATAAAGAGAACAGCAATACAAACTAACCAGAAACAAAAAGACTGACGAAAAATTTCTATGAATATTTGAAAGGAAAATAAAAACAAGGTCAAATGTGGAACAGTGAATGTGTGGACAGGATAATTTATAGCGAGAACAGAAAAATGATAGGGAAACTAAACAGTTATTTTATATCTATTCTCACGGAGGAGGGTCCAGAATATATCTCCTAGGAATACCAAGTGACTATGGGACTTGTGTAACTAAAGACTAAAATCAGTGACGAGGTAGCATTTGAAAACATAACTGTATTGATAAGTCTGACAGACCAAATGTACTTCATACCAGAATTTCAGAGAAAGCGGAAATGGAGGCAATAATTGCATTGGGAATTATTGCATTTTTCCGTATTCAATTTGGAAAGTTAAAAATATATTCTAAGGATTTACAAAGTGAAGAAGATGGA
>NW_025195241.1:2978-4361 GCF_004010195.1 Chiloscyllium plagiosum | reverse complement strand
TCATTTATAAAGAACACAATCACACATTTTTCTGAATCATACAGAACACAGCCCCACCTTTTTCTAATTGATATGGAACACAATACCACATTTTCCACATTGATAAGGAACACAGTCCCACCTTTTTCTCATTGATAAGGAATACCATCCCACCTTGTTCTCATTGATAAAGAACACAGGCCCCCTTTTTCTCATTGATAAGGAACACAATCCCACCTTTTTCTCATTGTTACGGAACACAGTCCCACCTTTTTTGCATTGATACGGAACACAACCCCACCTTTTCCACATTGACAAGCTACACCATCCCACCTTTTTCTCATTGATAAGGAACAAACACCCACATTTTACTCATTGATAATGAACACAGTCCCACCTTTTAATCATGGATAAATGACACAATTCCACCTTTTTCTCAATGATATGGAACACAATACCACTTTTTCTCATTGATAAGAAACACTATCCACACATTTTCTCATTGATAAGGAACACAATCCACCCTTTTTCTCATTGATAAAGAACACAATCCCACCTTTTTCTCATTGATAAGGAACACAATTACACCTTTTTCTCATTGATAAAGAACACAGTCCTAACCTTTTTCTCTTTGATAAAGAACACATTCACACCTTTTTCTCAATCATACAGAACACAGTCCCACCTTTTTCTCATTGATAAGGAATACATTCCCACCTTGTTCTCATTGATAAAGAACATAGGCCCCCTTTTTATCATTGATAAAGAACACAATCCCCCTTTTTCTCATTGATAAGGAACACAGTACCAACTGTTTTCTCATTGACAAAGAACACAATTCCAACTTTTTCTCATTGATTGGGAACACAGTTGCACCTTTCACTCATTGATAAGGAACACAGTCCCACCGTTTTCTCAATGATAAGGAACACAATCCCGCCTTTTCTCATTGATAAGGAACACAATCTCACCTTTTTCTCATTGATAAGGAACACCGTCTCTACAATTTCTCATTGATACGGAAAACATTCCCACCATTTTCTCATTGATAAAGAACACAGTCCCACCCTTTTCTCATTCATAAGGAACACAATCCCACCTTTTTCTCATTGATAAGGAACACGGTACCAAATTTTTCTCATTTATATGGAACACAATCCCATCTTTTTCTTATTGATAAATAACACAACCGACCATTTTTCTCATTGATACAGAACACAATCCCACCTTTTTCTCCTTCATACGGAATGCAATCCCACCTTTTCTCATTGATAAGGAACACAATCTCACCTTTTTCTCATTGATAAGGAACACCGTCTCTACAATTTCTCATTGATACGGAAAACATTCCCACCATTTTCTCATTGATAAGGAACACAGTCCCACCCTTTTCTCATTCATAAG
>NW_025195241.1:0-2879 GCF_004010195.1 Chiloscyllium plagiosum | reverse complement strand
ATAAGGAACACAATCCCACCTTTTTCTCATTGAAAAGGAACACAGTCCCACACTTATCTCATTGATAAACAATACCGTCCCACCTTTTTCACATTGATAAGGAACCCTATCCCACCTTTTTCTCATTGATAACGATCACAAACCTTCTTTTTTCACATTGATAAGGAACACTGTCCCACCCTTTTCTCATTGAGAAAGAACACAGTCCTAACCTTTTTCTCATTGAGAAAGAACACAATCACATTTTTTTCTCAATCATATAGAACACAGTCCCAAATTTTTCTCAATGATAAGGAACACAATCCCACCTTTTTCTCATTTATAAAGAACACAGGCCCCCTTTTTCACATTGATAACGAACACAAGCCCCCTTTTTCTCATTGATAAGGAACACAGTCCCAACTTTTTTCTCATTAACAAAGAACACAATTCCAACATTTTCTCATTGATTGGGAACACAGTTGCACCTTTTACTCATTGATAAGGAACACAGTCCCACCGTTTTCTCAAAGATAAGGGACACAATCCCACCTTTTTCTCATTGAAAAGAAACACAGTCCCACCTTTTTCTCATTGATAAGGAACACCATCTACACATTTTCTCATTAATACGAAACACATTCCCACCATTTTCTTATTGATAAGGAACACAGTCCCACCTTTTTCTCATTGATAAATAACACAATTCCACCTTTTTCTCATTGATATGGAATACCTTCGACTCTTTCACACATTGATAATGTACACAATCCCACCTTTTTCTCATTGAAAAGAAACACAGTCCCACCCTTTTCTCATTCATAAGGAACACAATCCCACGTTTTTCTCATTCATAAGGAACACAGTCCCACCCTTTTCTCATTGATAAGGAACACAGTCCCACCCTTTTCTCATTGATACGGAAAACAATCCCACCTTATTCTCATTGATAAGGAACACAGTCCCAAATTTTTCTCATTTATATGGAACATAATCCCATCTTTTTCTTATTGATAAAGATCACAATCGACCATTTTTCTCATTGATAAGGAACACAATCCCAACATTTTCTCCTTCATACGAAACACAATCCACTCGTTTTCTCTTTGATAAGGAACACAATCCACCCTTTTTCTCATTGATAAGGAATTCAATCGCACCTTTTTCTCATTCATATGGAACACAATCCCCTCTTTTTCTCTTTGATAAGGAACACAACCACCCCTTTTCTCATTGATAAGGAACACAATCCCACCTTTTTCTCATTGATAAGGAACACAATCCCACCTTTTTCTAATTGAAAAGGACCACAGTCCACACTTGTCTCATTGATAAACAGCACCGTCCCACCTGTTTCACATTGATAAGAAACACAATCCCACCTTTTTCTCATTGATAAAGATCACAATCCATCCTTTTTCACATTGATAAGGAACACAATCCACCCTTTTTCTCATTGGTATGGAACACAATCCACCCTTTTTCTCATTGATATAGAACACAATTCCACCTTTTTCTCATTGATATGGAACACAATTACACCTTTTTCTCATTGATAAAGAACACAGTCCTACCCTTTTTCTCATTGATAAAGAACACAATCACACATTTTTCTCAATCATACAGAACACAATCCCACCTTTTTCTCATTGGTATGGAACAGAATGCCACCATTTTTTCATTGATAAGGATCACAATCCATCCTTTTACTCATTGATAAAGAACATCGTCCCGATTTTTCTCATTGATAAGTAACACATTCCCACCTTTTTCTCATTGATAAGGGGCACAATCCCACTTTTTTCTCATTGATATGGAGCACAATCCTACCTTTTTCTCATTGATAAGGAACGCAATCTCATCTTTATCTCATTCATAATGATCATTGTCCCACCTTTTTCTCATTGATAAGGAACACAATCCCATCTTTTTCTCATTGATAAGCAACACAATTCCACCTTGTTCTCATTGATAAAGAACACAGTCCCAAATTTTTTCTCATTGATAACGAACACAGTCCCACCTTTTTCTCTTTGATACGGAACACAGTCCCACCTTTTTGTAATTGATAAGGAACAAACTCCCACCTTTTACTCATTGATAAAGTACACAGACCCACCTTTTTCTCATTGATAAATAACACAATTCCACCTTTTTCTGATTGATATGGAACACTGTCGATTCTTTCACTCATTGATAATGATCACAGTCCCACCTTTTTCTAATTGATAAGGAACACAATACCACTTTTTCTCATTGATAAGGAAGACAATCCACCCTTTTTCTCATTGATACAGAACACAATCCCACCTTTTTCTCATTGATAAAGAACACAATCAAACCTTTTTCTCAATCATATAGAACACAGTCCCACCCTTTTTCTCATTGATACAGAACACATTTTTCTCATTGATAAAGAACACAGTCCTAACTTCTTTCTCATTGATATAGGACACAATCAAACCTTTTTCTCAATCATATAGAACACAGTCCCACCTTTTTCTAATTGATATGGAACACAATACCACATTATTCACATTGATAAAGAACACAGGCCCCCTTTTTCTCACTGATAAAGAACACAATCCCCCTTTTTCTCATTGATAAGGAACAAAGTCCCAACTTTTTTCTCATTGATAAAGAACATAATTCCAACTTTTTCTCATTTATACGGAACACAGTTACACTTTTCACTCATTGATAAGGAACACAGTCCCAACTTTTTTCTCATTGATAACAAACACAATCCCACCTTTTTCTCTTTGATACGGAACACAGTCCCACCTTTTCCACATTGACAAGCTACACAATCCCACCTTTTTCTCATTGATAAGGAACAAACTCCCACCTTTTATTCATTGATAAAGAACACAGTCCCACCTTTTTCTCATTGATAAATA
>NW_025195240.1:1693-4361 GCF_004010195.1 Chiloscyllium plagiosum | reverse complement strand
AACAATCCTCTGTAATCTCTGGATTACTTCACGTGCCATGTGGAAAAGAGGGAAGGATGAGGAACACAGTATAGCTTTACATGTTGTTAAAAAGCTAGTTCAGGGTTGATGGTTTCAGAGTTTTGGATTATTGAGGTCTCTTCCAGGAGAGGCGGGACCTGTATAAAAAAGGCAGGTTGCATCTTAACTGGACGAGCACCAACATCCTTGTGGGGAGGTTTGCTAGTGCAACTTAGATGGATTTGAATAAACCAGGTGGGTGAGAACCAAAGCAGCAGATCAGGAACTGAGCAGAAGGTAGAGGTGAATAGGACATCAGGCACGGCCAGTCGAATGACCATGCCGGGAGAAGGAATCAAATCAGTCCAACATGTGAGTTGGGAGTTGGAATAAATGATCGAGATGAGTCGCAGGTTTTTCAGGGATTAAGAATTAAGGATGGAGAGTCTGGGGGATGTGAGGGAGTGAGGTGTGTGAGATCAGGGAGACAGTGAACAAGAAAATATTAAAAGGGAAAGAGGTTGAGGTGGAGTGAGTTGGGGAATTCTGTGATAAATAACTGGCAGCAAAACACAGGAAAACTTGTTGTTTTTCAAAGTGAATACCTGGGATAGAATTTATTATGCTTCAGAGAAATAGCACTCTTATTGCTAGAGGTCTGTATTATAATGAAGGGAAAGCTGTGTTCATGTTATCGCTGTAGAAATAATAATGGTGGCAAACAGCTAGAATAATATCAGTGCTGTTGTTGGACAATGCTTGCACTGAGCATATGAATTACCCTGAATATTCCCAGAGACGGCTGGGCTGACTTTCGTTGAGTAATTGCTGAAGATCCATGAGATGATTTTGTTTTGTGATGTAGCCACTTACTGAGTACAGTCAAAGGAACAAAGCAGCAACTGCCATTGCTTCTTGCTTCAGAATATATTGGAGTGTCCATGGCTGCCACTGCACACAATCATGCAATGAAAAGCAGGCCTATCAAGTCTGTGCCAGCAAATGCATATCCAAAGGCTTTTTAAACGTTTGTGAGGTTACCTGCCTCAACCAACCTCCGAGATAATGCATTCCAGATTGATACCACCCTCTTAGTTCGAAACACAATCCACAAATCCTCTCCCAATCCCCTGCCTTTCAGTTTAAAAGTATGTCCCTTTGTTTTTGATCATTTGACTAAGGAACACAGCTGCTGCCTGGTGATCCTCTCGATACCCCTTATGCTCTTGTACACCTGTACCAGGTTCCCTCCTCAACCTTCCCTGCTTCAAAGAAAAAAACGAGCAAATTTAGCCCTCCTCTTTCAAACTCACGTTTGAGTACTCACTTGTCTTGTTACTTCTGTCTTTCATCTTCCCAATTTATCGGTGTTACATTTCATTGGGCTATTGATCTGGCGATCTGAATAATCTGTTTATATCCTCCTGACTGTGATCCACCCAGCTCATTTTTGAATCATTCACAACATTGGTCATCATTCCACTGCTCCCCACCTTCCACATTCTCACAATCGTCATTTCTGAATATCGCAAACAAACCGTAATTTCCTTCCTGTTCTCTAGATGTTATTCAGAGGATGATTTGACAATTCCAGTCTCTTGCTTTTCCAGTGTTGGTGAATTTATGAGTGCTGTAGATAACATATTCTATGAGGTAGCCACAAATACCATTTTCAACACTGAGTTGACTTCATCTTTTACACTCTGCCCCTCTGCATGTTTTATTTATACACCTTCTAAATAATTTTGGATAAACTAGGGTTTGGCGCCTTGCGCTGGAACATTAGCACTTTGTGTGGCACTGTTCTGTGTAACATTCCATACAATAGCCAGAGCTGAAGAAATTTTTCATCTGCAGGATGGACATGGACTCATTCATTGTTTGTTTAAATCAGCGAGTGTGATGAGGATAAATGTTCAATTAAGTTCTATGTGCTGGACAACTGCAGAAGATCAAATAATATTCTCATATCCACCTTGAATTGGAAGCAAATACATACTGTAGAAAAATTAAAATTATTGAAACACCACAGTAGGGGAGAAAAAAAAACATGTCGTCTGCTCTTGGTGAAGATATAGAAATATACAGTACATGTACAACCTGAACAACAGTCAAGTGATAGAAGAGAAAGTACAAGAAATGCTTTCTTAATTTTGAATGGAATCCAGATCCTGATTCTCTTGAACAGTGATGTTTTCTCATCCAATCTCACTTCCTCAAAAACAAGCATTTCCCTGTCACTAAAACGTCATCTGCCATTCCTCCTCCTCCGTCCTACTCTTGTCTTACACTCCTACTTCCCTTGCACTACCCCTTCTGCTGCTACATACTCTTCCACTGATGATCTCCCTTTACACTCTTCTTCTGCCACTCCCACTGTCAGTTACACCAATTCCCCAGTTACTCCCACTTTCTCTGGCCATCCCTTTCCCTTTTTGCTTTCCAACTGGAATGATGGGAGCCGCTGGCTTCTGTGCTGCTATTTGTCATCAGTCAATGATGAGATTGAGATGATCAATGTCAAATAGGAACAGACAATCGTGTGTTTCTGTCATTGTTTGATGCACCGTGAACAAACTGGTTTTGTTACTTATGGTACAGAGTGGAGTGTCTTTCTATCTCTGTCACAACACTTAACCAAACAGCCTCATCACAAATAGGACAAACC
>NW_025195240.1:0-1203 GCF_004010195.1 Chiloscyllium plagiosum | reverse complement strand
GGGCATAAGCCCTTCTTCAGGAAGAAGGGCTTATGCCCTAAACGTCGATTCTCCTGTTCCCTGGATGCTGCCTGACCTGCTGCGCTTTTCCAGCAACACATTTTCAGCTCTGATCTCCAGCATCTGCAGACCTCACTTTCTCCCTGACCAGATGTACTGGGCACACAATTTGCAACAACGTGGAGATGCCCTTAACCCTCTGAAACTTCCTGCCCTCCCATATCCTTCCGCTGACTCCATCCACTCCTCCAACTCCACCTCCTGTCGTTTATGCAATATCCCTCCTGAACTTTCACTCTCTGATGCAGAATGTTCTTTACTAATCAAATGTCAGAACTTTAACTCTCTGTGCCCCCACTTTAATGAATTTTGGGCATGACATTTAGTTGAGCTCTTCCACTGTCTTCGCCTCAGTGCCCATTTCTTTCGACAAGATTCCTCTCCCTGTCCCATATACCCCGTTACCCAGCTGCAACACTCTCCCTCCACCTGGACCCCTCCCTCTAGCCTTTACCTGAACTAAATCGGTTCATTGAGAAATCTCAACATGACATTCGTTGTATTAATTTCTCTGCACTCCCCTCACCAAATCCATACTATCACTATCCGAACAGCCGACACTCCATGTGCTTAAATTCAACCGTGAATGTGTTATTCAGCCTGTGCCAGTAAGGGTGATGCTGCTGTAGCCTGATGGACTGACCTCGGCATTGCAGAGGTTGAACGCCCAATCTCAGATACCTCGTCTAATCTCCCCCTGGACCATGACACTACCATGGCACATCAAACCATTGTATCAACTATGATAACGTGACCACATTTCATCTGGAGATTCCTGTCCCACTTGTCCCCTTCCCCCTAACTGCCCCCGAGCTGATTGTCCTCTGATAGCAGAGCTCGCTTCTATCTCCTCCCAAAAATTCACATACAGAACTGCCAGGACATACCCATTGCTTCAGCCTGCACCTGCCACACAAAGGAACTGCATGGATACACACGTGGGCCCCAGTCATGCCTGTTCTTTTCTTGGGGTCCGTCGACTATTCCCTGTTCCAGTTCTACTCCAGCACCCATCCACAACTCTTTGTCCGATACATAGATGATATCATCGCTGCTGCTTTTCTCTCTTGCCCGGAATTGGAAAAGTTCATTGATTTCGCTTGGAATTTTAACCCCTCCATCACTTTCACCTGGTCTCTCTCT
>NW_025195239.1:0-4361 GCF_004010195.1 Chiloscyllium plagiosum | reverse complement strand
ATTTGCAGTGTGTCTGTCTGTCGGGGATGGGTAGCCATTTGCAGTATGTCTATCTCCCTGGGGTGGGGAGCCATTTGCAGTTTGTCTATCTCCCTGGGATGGGTAGCCATTTGCAGTGTGTCTGTCTCCCTGGGATGGGTATCCATTTGCAGTGTGTCTATCTCTCTGGGATGGAGAGCCATTTGCAGTGCGTCTATCTCCCTGGAGTGGATAGTCATTTGCAATATGTCTGTCTCCCTGAGATGGGTAGCCATTTGCAGTGTGTCTGTCTGTCTCGGATGGGTAGCCAATTGCAGTGTGTCTATCTCCCTGGGATGGGTAGCCATTTGCAGTGTGTCTATCTCCCCGGGATGGGTCGCCATTTGCAGTGTGTCTGTCTCCCTGGGATGGGTAGCCATTTGCAGTATATCTATCTCCCTGGGATGGGTAGCCATTTGCAGTGTGTCTATCTCCCTGGGATGGGGAGCCATTTGCAGTGTGTCTGTCTCCCTGGGATGGGTTTCCTTTTGCAGTGTGTCTGTCTCCCTGGGATGGGGAGCCATTGCAATGTGTCTGACTGTCTTGGATGGGTAGCCATTTGCAGTGCGTCTATCTCCCTGGGGTGGGTAGCCATTTGCAGTGTGTCTGTCTGTCTGGGATGGGTAGCCATTTGCAGTGTGTCTGTCTCCCTGGGATTGGTAGCCATTTGCAGTGTGTCAATCTGCCTGGGATGGGTATCCACTTGCAGTGTGTCTGTCTCTCTGGGATGGGTATCCATTTGCATTGTGTCTGTCTGTCTGGGATGGGTAGACATTTGCAGTGTGTCTATCTCTCTGGGATGTGGTATCCATTTGCAGTGTGTCTGTCTCTCTGGGACGGGTAGCCATTTGCAGTGTGTCTGTCTCCCTGGGATGGGTAGCCATTTGCAGTGTGTCTGTCTCCCTGGGATGGGTAGCCATTTGCAGTGTGTCTATCTCCCTGGAATGGGTTTCCATTTGCAGTGTGTCTGTCTCCCTGGGATGGGGAGCCATTTGCAGTGTGTCTGTCTCCCTGGGATGCGGAGCCATTTGCAGTGTGTCTGTCTCCCTGGGATGGGGAGCCATTGGCAGTGTATGTATCTCCCTGGGATGGGTTTCCATTTGCAATGTGTCTATCTCCCTGGAATGGGTTTCCATTTGCAGTGTGTCTGTCTCCCTGGGATGGGTAGCCATTTGCAGTGCGTCTATCTTCCTGGGATGGGTAGCCATTTGCAGTGTGTCGATCTCCCTGGGTTGGGTAGCCATTTGCAGTGTGTCTATCTGCCTCGGATGGGTAGCCATTTGCAGTGTGTCTGTCTGTCTGGGATGGCTAGCCATTTGCAGTATGTCTGTCTCCCTGAGATGGGTAGCCATTTGCAGTGTGTCTGTCTCCCTGGGATGGTAGCCATTTGCAGTATGTCTGTCTCCCTGGGATGGGTAGCCATTTGCAGTGTGTCTGTCTCCCTGGGATTGGTAGCCATTTGCATTGTGTCAATCTGCCTGGGATGGGGAGCCATTTGTAGTGTCTGTTTGACTGGGATGGGTAGCCATTTGCAGTGCGTCTATCTCTCTGGGATGTGGTATCCATTTGCATTGTGTCTGTCTGTCTGGGCTTGGTAGCCATTTGCAGTGTGTCTATCTCTCTGGGATGTGGTATCCATTTGCAGTGTGTCGATCTGTCTGGGATGGGTAGCCTTTGCAGTGTGTCTGTCTCCCTGGGATGGGTAGCCATTTGCAGTGTGTCTATCTCTCTGGGATGGGTAGCCATTTGCTGTGTGTCTGTCTCCCTGGAATGGGTTTCCATTTGCAGTGTGTCTGTCTCCCTGGGATGGGGAGCCATTTGCAGTGTGTCTGTCTCCCTGGGATGGGGAGCCATTGGCAGTTTATGTATCTCCCTGGGATGGGTTTCCATTTGCAGTGTGTCTATCTCCCTGGAATGGGTTTCCATTTGCAGTGTGTCTATCTCCCTGGGATGGGTAGCCATTTGCAGTGCGTCTATCTTCCTGGGATGGGTAGCCATTTGCAGTGTGTCTATCTCCCTGGGATGGGTAGCCATTTGCAGTGTGTCTATCTACCGGGCTGTGTAGCCATTTGCAGTGTGTCGATCTTCCTGGGATGGGTAGCCATTTGCAATGTGTCTGTCTGTCTGGGATGGGTAGCCATTTGCAGTGTGTCTATCTCCCTGGGATGGGTAGCCATTTGCAATGTGTCGGTCTGTCTGGGATGGGTAGCCATTTGCAGTGTGTCTATCTCCCTGGGACGGGTAGCCATTTGCAATGTGTCTGTCTGTCTGGGATGGGTAGCCATTTGCAATCTGTCTATCTCCTCGGATGGGTAGCCATTTGCAGTGTGTCTGTCTGTCTGGGACGGGTAGCCATTTGCAGTGTGTCTGTCTGTCTGGGATGGGTAGCCATTTGCAGTGCGTGTATCTCCCTGGAGTGGATAACCATTTGCAATGTGTCTGTCTCCCTGGGATGGGTAGCCATTTGCAGTGTGTCTGTCTGTCTGGGATGGGTAGCCATTTGCAGTGCGTCTATCTCCCTGGCGTGGTTAACCATTTGCAATGTGTCTGTCTCCCTGGGATGGGTAGCCATTTGCAGTGTGTCTGTCTCCCTGGGATGGGTAGCCAATTGCAGTGTGTCTGTCTCCCTGGGATGGGTAGCCATTTGCAGTGAGTCTGTCTCCCTGGGGTGGGTAGCCATTTGCAGTGTGTCTGTCTGTCTGAGATGGGTAGCCATTTGCAGTGTATCTATTTCCCGGGCTGTGTATCCATTTGCAGTGTGTCTATCTGTCTGGGATGGGTAGCCATTTGTAGTGTGTCTATCTCTCTGCAATGGGTAGCCATTTGCAGTGTGTCTATCTCCCTGGGATGGGTAGCCATTTGCAGTGTGTCTGTCTGTCTGGGCTTGGTAGACATTTGCAGTGTATCTATCTCCCGGGCTGTGTATCCATCTGCAGTGTGTCTATCTGTCTGGGATGGGTAGCCATTTGCAATGTGTCTATCTCTTTGGGATGGGTAGCCATTTGCAGTGTGTCTGTCTCTCTGGGATGGGGAGCCATTTGCAGTGTGTCTATCTCCCTGGGATGGGGAGCCATTTGCAGTGTGTCTATCTCCCTGGAATGGGTTTCCATATGCAGTGTGTCTATCTCCCTGGGATGGGTAGCCATTTGCAGTGCGTCTATCTTCCTGGGATGGGTAGCCATTTGCAGTGTGTCTATCTCCCTGGCATGGGTAGTAATTTGCAGTGTGTGTATCTGTCTGGGACGGGTAGCCATTTGCAGTGTATCTATCTCCCGGGCTGTGTATCCATTTGCAGTGTGTCTATCTGTCTGGGATGGGTAGCCATCTGCAGTGTGTCTATCTCTCTGGTATGTGTAGCCATTTGCAGTGTGTCTGTCTCCCTGGGATGGGTAGCCATTGCAGTGTGTCTATCTCCCTGGGATGGGTAGCCATTGCAGTGTGTCTGTCTCCCTGGGATGGGTAGCCATTGCAGTGTGTCTATCTCCCTGGGATGTGTAGCCATTTGCAGTGTGTCTGTCTCCCTGGGCTGTGTATCCATTTGCAGTGTGTCTGTCTCCCTGGGATGGGTAGCCATTGCAGTGTGTCTATCTCTCTGGGATGGGTAGCCATTTGCAGTGTGTCTATCTCCCGGGCTGTGTAGCCATTTGCAGTGTGTCTATCTGTCTGGGATGGATAGCCATTTGCAGTGTGTCTATCTCCCTGGCATGGGTAGTAATTTGCAGTGTGTGTATCTGTCTGGGACGGGTAGCCATTTGCAGTGTATCTATCTCCCTGGGATGGGTAGCCATTTGCAGTGTGACTATCTCCCTGGGATGGGTAGCCATTTGCAGTGTGTCTATCTCCCTGGCATGGGTCGTAAATTGCAGTGTGTGTATCTGTCTGGGGTGGGTAGCCACTTGCAGTGTGACTATCTCCCTGGGATGGGTAGTAATTTGCAGTGTGTGTATCTGTCTGGGATGGGTAGCCACTTGCAGTGTGACTATCTCCCTGGGATGGGTAGCCATTTGCAGTGTGTCTATCTTCCTGGGATGGGGAGCCATTTGCAGTGTGTCTATCTCCCTGGGGTGGGTAGCCATTTGCAGTGTGTCTATCTCCCTGGGATGGGTAGCCATTTGCAATGTGTCTGTCTGTCTCGGATTGGTAGCCATTTGCAGTGTGTCTGTCTGGGATGGATAGCCATTTGCAGTGTGTCTGTCTCCCTGGGATGGGGAGCCATTTGCAGTCTGTCTGTCTCCCTGGGGTGGGGAGCCATTTGCAATGTGTCTGTCTCCCTGGGATGGATAGCCATTTGCAATGTGTCTGTCTCCCTAGGATGGGGAGCCATTTGCAGTCTGTCTGTCTCC
>NW_025195238.1:2794-4360 GCF_004010195.1 Chiloscyllium plagiosum | reverse complement strand
TTGGTAAATGGGAGAATTGTTGCAAGGAAGTGGCGCACTAATTACAGCCTTAGAGATGTACAGCACGGAAACAGACCCTTCAGTCCAACTTGACCACGTCTAAATTTAAGAATTCTGGCAGCCCTCCACTAAATTGCAAGAAACTATTAAACGGCAAAGTTCCGAAAGAGCTTATCGAAATGTGAGAACTTGCAACAGAGCATCAGATAATGGGCGAATTAGTGCAGTTCAGCACAAAATGAATGAGTTATGCTGTGTTGCCCTAAATGGGAGAATTGGGACAGGACAATACCATTTGGGAGATACAGAGTAGGACATCGCTAAATTGGGCGAGGGAATCAGTCACTATGTAACACTGAGTGGAGACGTTGTTCAGGACATCAGTAATTGGGAGAAATGGTGCTAACCAACACTGAATTGGAGAATTGGTGTGGGGTATCAGTAAATGAAAGACCTGGTGCAGGGTGCTGATAACTTCGAGAATTGGAGCTAATGGGAGAACACGGGCAGTGAATCAGTAAATAGGGCAAATGTTGCAAAGGATTACTCGTGGAGATTCCACACAGTGCACCACAAAATGGGGGTATTGGTGCTGTTCACCATGAAAGGGAGGATATGTGTAGGATCGGTAATTTGGAGATATGATGCAGGATTAGAGAAGTCAGGCAGCAGACTACTAAATGGGAGAATTGTTGCAGGGAAATACTGAATGGAAGAACACAGTGGAGCTCAATTAGAGAATGGGTGCATGGCACCAGGAAATGGGAGAATTAGAGTAGGACACCCTTAAATGGTACAATCTGCTAGAGCATCAGTAAATGGAAGAGTTAGTACAGGGATATGAATAAGTGGGAGATTCGGTGCACAGTGCCATTAATTGGAAAACTGATGTGAATGTCAATATATTAGAAAATTGGAGAAGAACTTGTCTAAATTGGCGAGTAGGGGCATAGAATCAATAAAAAGAAATATTACAAGCATTGGTAAATTGGAGATTCAGTTCAGTGCAACACGAAATGAAAACAATTCAGCAGGACACCCGTACGTGGTAGAAGTGTATCAGGGAAAAATTAAATGGAAGGAATTGATGCAGGGCAACAATAATTGGAGAATTCATGCAGGTGCCTTTAAATTGGGCAGGATAATACTCAATGGGAGAGTTGGTGCAGTTTCAGGATTTGTGCAGGATGGGTAAATGGGAGAGCAGCGGAGCCATAAGTAGAGTCATAAAATCATAGAGATGTACAACATGGAAACAGACACTTCAGTTCAACTTGTGTATGACTCAATCTTAGAATTCTGGCAACGCTCCACGAAATTGGAGAATCATTCCAAGGAACTACTAAATGGAAGAATTGGACAAGGGCTTATCGAAATAAGAGAATTTGGAACGGGGCATCCGACAATGGCAAATTTGTGCAGTTCGCAACAAATGGGAGAGTTTCAGTTTTTCAGGAAATGGGAAAATTGGTGCAGTTAGCACTAAATGGGAAAATTGGGACAGGACAATAGACTCATAGAGATGTACAGCATTGAAACAGATCCTTCAGTCCAACCTGTCCATGC
>NW_025195238.1:1574-2683 GCF_004010195.1 Chiloscyllium plagiosum | reverse complement strand
GCCCCTTAGGTCTCTTTTATATCTTTCCCCTCTCACCCTAAACCTATGCCCTCTAGTTTTGGACTCCCGGACCCCAGGGAAAACACTTTTTCTATTTATCCTATCCATGCCCCTCATAATTTTGTAAACCACTAGAAGGTCACCCCTCAGCCTCCGACGCTCCAAGGAAAACAGCCCCAGCCCGTTCAGCCTCTCCCTGTAGCTCAAAACTCCAGCCCTGGCAACATCCTTGTAAAAATACTTGATGTGGGAATGACAGTAGAGCACCCTTAAATTGGGCGAGGGCATCATTCAATATAACGATCGGTGTAAGCCAAAACTGAATGGAGAACTTTTTCAGGACATCAGTAATTGTGGGAAATGGTGCTAAGTAACACTGAATTTGAGAATTGATGCGTGACATCAGTAAATGAGAGACCTGGTGCACAGTGGAGCTAAATTACCGCATTGGTGCATGGCAACAGTAAATGGGAGAATTAGAGTAGCGCACCCTTAAATGGTAGAATCGGGCTCGGGCATCAGTAAATGGAAGAATTAGTATAGGGATATAAGTAAATGGGAGATTTGGTGGAAACAATAAATGGTAGATCTGTTGCACAGTGCCATTACATTAGAAAATTGGTGGGAGTGCCACTATACAGGAAAATTGGAGTAATGCATGTCTAAATTGGGAATTAGGACCTAGGGAAACAATAAAAAGAAAAAATGTCACAAGCATCGGGAAATTGGAGATGCACTGCATCATGAAATGAAAGAAAATCATCAGGGGTTCCGGACGTGGAAGATGTGTTTCAGGGAACAACTAAATGGAAGGAATTGATGCAGGGCAACAGTAATTGGAGAATTCATGCAGGTGCCATTAAATTCTAAGTGGGAGGACTGGGGCAGGATAACATTCAATGGGTGAGTTGGTGAAATTCCCGAATTAGTGCAGGATTGGTAAATGGGAGAATTGGTGCAGGGAAGCGGAGTACTAATTACAGCCTTAGAGATGTACAGCACGGAAACAGATCCTTCAGTCCAACTTGTACACACCTAAATTTAAGAATTCTGGCAGCTCTCCACTAAATTGGAGAATCATTGCAAGGAACTGCTAAGTGCCAAAATTG
>NW_025195238.1:0-1203 GCF_004010195.1 Chiloscyllium plagiosum | reverse complement strand
GAATTGGAGAATTGGTGCGGGCCATCAGTAAATGAGAGACCTGGTGCACAGTGAAGCTAAATTACAGAATCGGTGCATGGCAACAGTAAATGGGAGAATTAGAGTAGCGCACCCTTAAATGGTAGAATCGGGCTAAGGCATCATTAAATGAAGCACTGTTGCACAGTGGAGTTGCATTAGAAAATTGATGGGAGTGCCAATATATTTGAAAATTGGAACAGAGCATGTCTAAATTGGGGAATAGGGGCCAGGGAATCAATAAAAAGAAGAAATGTTGCAAGCATTGGTAAATTGGAGCTTCAGTACACTGCATCACTAAATGAAAAAAAAATCAGAGAACAACTAAATGGAAGGAATTGATGCAGTGCAACAATAACTGGAGAATCTATGCAGGTGCCTTTAAATTCTATGCGGGAGGACTGGGGCAGGATAACACTTAATGGGAGAATTGCTGCAGTTCCCGGATTTGTGTGGGATTGGTAAATGGGAGAGTTGGTGCAGGGAAGCGGAGCCCTAAATCGAGCCTTAGAGATGGACAGCTGCTATATCTCCCACAACAGTGACTACACCTCATAAGGACTTCAGTTGCTATGAAGCACATTCAGAAATCCTGAATGTGTGAAAATACATTTATAAATACAAATCAAGCCTTTGCAATGAATAAAAGACCCAAGAAGAGGGCAGGAAATGGATATCTATCGGTCTCATCTCACAGGAGAGAAATCAGTGGGTAAAAACTGTGTTTTTGATGTGATTAACACCTGAACAATTAAACACCAGTTCAATTAAAGAGGTAATTCACATCCAATGAAGTAAACTATTGCTGACCGAATAAACACAGTTCAGTTTTGGATGCAATAACAGCAGAATACAATCACGTTACCCCACGGGAATGTGTGTGTCACCATAGTCTTCCCAGACCATCGGGGCTGCTCTCTTCACTGCAGGGAGAAGCGACTCATGGTGATTTGACCAGAGGGTCCAGACCTCAGGCAAGGGAAGAATTTTGAGAACGAGAGTCCTTCATGGTAACCTCAAACTGGTAATGGGAACTGAACCCACGCTGTCCACATCACACTGCTCTGTAAAGCAACAATACAGCCAACTTAGCTCAACTGATTTCCCCTTAACTGGAGTGTCACATGTGGGGATGAATAATTGAATCCCTTGAGGTGAACGGCCTCTTCCCACAATGTGTTTGTT
>NW_025195237.1:0-4360 GCF_004010195.1 Chiloscyllium plagiosum | reverse complement strand
GAGCTATCCCCTGTCCCTAACCCCGTGCTGTCCGTGACCTGGGATTGCGGGGCAGTGTAGAGGGAGCTATCCCCTGTCCCTAACCCCGTGCTCTCTCAGGGTAGTGTCCGTACCTGTGATGAGAAACAGCACCTTGTATCTGACTGAGTTGATTGACAGCACAGTATCCACTGCTATCTTTGTGTAACGCTGCCTGACCCTCACCAACAGGGGGCCCTGGTTGATGGGACGGACCACACCCTCCATCAGGAGCAGGTCTTTGACTCGGTTCAGAGTGAAATCCATGGATGGATGCATGTTGCACTGCGGGAAGGACAGACACGCGTGAGGAGAGGACTCAGGAAGAAACTCCGACGATGACAAAACTGGGAGGGGCTGGACAATCCCGCACACTCCCATCTCTGAGGACCAGACCAGATCCCTCCGCCCCTACTCCGCGTTTAGCCTTCACCCCACCCCTCACTCATGTTAAAGGCATTCCAGACGCAATTCGATCGGGGGAATGATCAGATTGGAGGAAAAACGCGCGCCTTATTCAACCTCGCGAGTTCAAATACAGCCAAGGAAAGCAGGCATCGAACGTAACCCTGTGGGGAAACCTAACAGATTATTAACTACTCCCAGTCAGCTGGGTCCAAAACGGGAACATCCCGCAGACACAGCCCTCTGCTGAAAGGCAAATTCAGAAAAAGCAGATTGTCTCACATTCAATTCTTACAGCATGACATCCCTTCTCCCCACTTTCCCACAACCGAACCCCGCAACCGCCAAGTTTTAGCTGTCATGGAGAGAGAGATAATTCCGAGAGGGGGAGACTAGCAAAGAGAGAGATTGTCTGCTCAGATCTTAGCAACAGCTGCTGATAGTGAGAGCTGAAAGTCCTGGTTCTCTGGGAGTTGGACCCCACCCAGCCAGGCTGCAGCTATTGTTCCAATCTGTTTGCTTTAAAACAGCCGCAAAAACTCGCTTAAACAAAACGCCACAACGAAATATACCTCTTAAAGCCTCAGCATTGCCACACATTCCTGATGAAGGGCTGATGCACAAACTGTCATTTCCACTGCTCCCTGATTTCTGCCAGCACCACATTCATTTCCCCACGGCCAATCCACCCTAACCTGTACATCCCTGGGCACTACGGGACAATTTCCCATGGCCAATCTACCCTAACCTGCACATCCCTGGGCACTATGGGACAATTCCCCATGGCCAATCCACCCTAACCTGCACATCCCTGGGCACTATGGGACAATTTCCCATGGCCAACCCACCCAAAACTGTCCATGTGCAGGCGGATATGAGTGTGTCCTGGTTTGGTACCATGTGTGTCACTCAAACTCTTTCAAAGGAAAACCCAATGGCAAAAACACCAAGACCTCCCACAATTCCAAATGTCGCTGGCTTCCTTCCGCAGAGTTTCAGATGGAACGGAAGAGGGTGTGTGACTCACTGCTCCCGGCCTTGTCTCCTGCCCATCATGGGTATACACGGACCAGCTCTGCGTCTCCCGGTTCAGCATCTTGTACGAACCGTTGAAAACGGCCTGGATGTCTCGAAAGGAGAAGGCACATACAGCTGAGGTTTCAGAGCTACCCTGGGACCTACCGAGCAAGGACACACAGCGTTACTGCTGGGCGCCAGGAGGGAGGGGGCCTGAAGCCTTGTCAGCTATAGGATACCTCAGCCGTACATTCGGATTCCGGGGGAGGGGTGATTCAGACGCACGGGATAAATGGAGTCAGAGCTTGCCCTCCACTCTAACATTATTCACCCGCGCATTCTCCACACTCAACGCCCTCCTCAGGTCGGTCCGCCTTCTGAAGAAATACCCACGCCTCGGTACGAGGCACTGGGTGCAATCTTGAGGAGGTTGCTGGCAGAGTGTGGGGAGCCAATCTATTCAGGTGGGAGGGCTGTTGGATAATATGGGGAGGTGAGGTCGTATTAAAGACTGGGGAATATTGAGCAGCAGATATGACTCAGTGATGTGTATTCACCCACACTACACAGGGATGGATATCACCATGAGGGATATTACAGAGCGATCGATATCGCCATGAAGGATATGACAGAGTGAGGGATATCACCATGAGGGATATTACAGAGCGATCGATATCGCCATGAAGGATATTACAGAGTGAGGGATATCCCCATGAAGGATATTACAGAGTGAGGGATATCACCATGGAGGGTATTACAGAGTGAGGGATATCACCATGAAGGATATTACAGAGTGAGGGATATCACCATGAGGGATATTACAGAGCGATCGATATAGCCATGAAGGATATTACAGAGTGAGGGATATCCCCACAAGGGATATTACAGAGTGAGGGATATCCCCATGAAGGATATTACAGAGTGAGGGATATCCCCATGAAGGATATTACAGAGTGATGGATATCACCGTGAGGGATATTACAGAGTGAGGGATATCCCCATGAAGGATATTACAGAGTGAGGGATATCACCGTGAGGGATATTACAGAGTGAGGGATATCCCCATGAAGGATATTACAGAGTGAGGGATATCACCGTGAGGGATATTACAGAGTGAGGGATATCACCATGAGGGATATTACAGAGCGATTGATATCGCCATGAAGGATATTACAGAGTGAGGGATATCCCCACGAAGGATATTACAGAGTGAGGGATATCCCCATGAAGGGTATTACAGAGTGAGGGATATCCCCATGAAGGATATTACAGAGTGAGGGATATCACCGTGAGGGATATTACAGAGTGAGGGATATCACCATGAGGGATATTACAGAGTCAGGGATATCCCCATGGAGGGTATTACAGAGTGAGGGATATCACCATGGAGGGTATTACAGAGTGAGGGATATCCCCATGAAGGATATGACAGAGTGAGGGAAATCACCATGAGGGATATTACAGAGTGAGGGATATCCCCGAGGAGGGATATTACAGAGTGAGGGATATCCCCAAGGAGGGTATTACAGAGTGAGGGATATCACCATGGAGGGTATTACAGAGTGAGGGATATCACCATGAAGCATATTACAGAGTGAGGGATATCCCCATGAAGTATATGACAGAGTGAGGGAAATCACCATGAGGGATATTACAGAGTGAGGGATATCACCATGAGGGATATTACAGAGTGAGGGATATCCCCATGAAGGATATTACAGAGTGAGGGATATCGCCATGGAGGGTATTACAGAGTGAGGGATATCACTATGATGGATATTACAGAGTGAGGGATATCACCATGGAGGGTATTACAGAGTGAGGGATATCACCATGGAGGGTATTACAGAGTGAGGGATATCACCATGAGGGATATTACAGAGTGATTGGTATCCCCAGTGAAAGGTATTGCCGTGATTGGCCATGATAAACTGTCCTGTAGTGTCCTGCGATGTGCAGGTTCGGGTAGATTAGCCATGGGAAATGCAGGGATTGGGCTGTGTGGTGGGTGATGGGTGTGACGTTGTCAGGAGGGGTGGCGTGAATGGGCTTGATGGGCTGAATGTCCTTCCCCCACACTGTGGGGGTTCTGGGAGTAGTGACTGATCGACATTGCCCGCCGATGGGACGATATCTGATGGGATATAGTTCTTTACCGAGGGGTGCTGCGTGTCGTTGGGCGTGAGGTACGTTGGTGGGAATGCTGTCGGGCATTTTACCTCTGTTGGTCATACCACCCTCACTGGCATGGGATGGAGACGTACTGCTCACGTCCCCCCCTGCTCTCCCCAGAACAGCCATCGTCAACGGGAAATGGGCCATCCTCATTGGGTTTAGGGGCACAGAATCGGGGCTGTGGGGGTCAGGGCGAGGGAGAAATAATGACCACAGTGACAATGCCACGACAGACCCTGTGGCCTCTCAGGTCAGCGGGCGGGGGGGGTCACCGTTTGTAATTTCGGACGCCCCAGCGCTGCAGATCGAACCCGAAACACGCGTGTCCACGTAGCCCAGCAATGAAGACAGGCTCGACATTCGGCCTACCACTGGGAGCTGAAGATTCCGTAAACCACCGGCTCCTCCCCGTCCTTGGACACAAAGACGTCCTGGAGCACGTTGAAGGGGAACTGGTCGTCAGGGAGATAACACAGTAGCTGCGCTTTCAGGAAGGTAATCCACCGCTTCTGTAGTACCCGCTCACCACCAACATCGCTCTGCGATGGGGAAAGGTTAAAGAAAAAAAAACCCCAGAGCCGTTAGATTGAGCCAGGCCCAAAAGCCAAACCAAACATGGCCACCGGAAACCGCATCTCTGTTTCCTTCGCTGCTCCCCGTCTTCCCTTCCCGTTCTCCACCCCCCCTTCCTCCGTTTTTACGGCACAGCTCCGAGATTTCCGTCCGACCGAGGCTCACCTGTACT
>NW_025195236.1:3056-4360 GCF_004010195.1 Chiloscyllium plagiosum | reverse complement strand
GGTAAATAGACAAGGTCTTTTCCCTGGGGTGGGGTTGTCCAGAACTCGAGGGGTGTAGGTTTAGGGTGAGAAGGGAAAGATTTAAGAGGAACCTAAGGGGCAACTTTTTCACCCAGAGGGTGGTATGTGTGTGGAATGAGCTGCCAGAGGAAGTGGTGGAGGCTGGTACAATGACAGCATTTAAGAGGCATTTGGATGGGTATATGAATAGGGAGGGTTTGGAGCGATATGGGCCGGGTGCTGATGGAAATGAGACTAGATTAGGTTGGGATATCTGCGTTGGCATGGACGAGTTGGGCGGAAGGGTCTGTTTCCATCCAGTGTATCTCTATGACTCTCTGAGTAGAAGTCAAAACGCGTGGTGCTGGAAAAGCGCAGCAGGTCAGGCCGCATCCGAGGAGCAGGAGAATCGGCGTATTGGGCATCAGCCCTTCCTCAGGAATCCTGATGCCTGAAACGTCGACTCTCCTGCTCCTCGGACGCTGTGCTTTTCCAGCACCACCCTCTCGACTCTGACTCTCCAACATCTGCAGCCCTCACTTTCTTGGGGATGATCAGATCAGCCATTGAATGAGGAAGCAGACACGACGGGCAGAATGGCCTGATTGCTGCTCCCGGCGAAGGAGTTGTCAGAATCACCGAAGCGGGGGGCGCGGGGGGCGCGGGGGGGGAGGGGGAGGGGGGGGGGGGGGTTGTCATCAAATATCTGCCAGGGAGTGGGAGCACAGATAGCGAGGCAGCCGGATGTGTCCCAGCGCCAGGTCAGCTCAGAAACAGGAGGACAGAGCAATCCAACCGAAGGCTCTTTAATCATTGACAGAAGAATCTGGGAATGACGGTCTGAGTGCCCAGTGACTGGTGCCTCCTGGATTGTTTATCCCACGGTCTGTTTTCAAACACATGCCGAACATTCCTGAGCTGATGACTAAGCCAGTGAGGTGAAGATGGATTGCAAGGCCAAAGCATTTTCAGAAGCCGACGTGCTATCGCAGCACGAGTGGCCTGGGGATAGAGAGGACCCGCAAGGCTGCACCCACCTCAGCGTTACCGAAATGTGGCGGGGGGTGGGGAGGGGTCAGATAGGGGACCAAAGGGCTTCGAACAAACCGATGGGGAGCGCTACTTCTACCCCAGACTCTACTTCCACTCGCCCATGGGATTATGGGGATCCCTGTCTTGGGATCTAGGGAGGAGGTGGGCAGGGGAGTCACGTGTGGGCCAGGCTGGCGAAGGGAGACGGATTTCCCCTCACAGACTGGTGGAGATGGACATCACAGAGACAGACCCTTCGGCCCAACCTGTCC
>NW_025195236.1:0-2916 GCF_004010195.1 Chiloscyllium plagiosum | reverse complement strand
GACCAGGATTACACACAGTATTCCAAGAGTGGCCTCACCAATGTCCTGTACAGCTGCAACCTGACCATCCACCTCCTGTACTTCACCAGAATGGAAGAAAGGGACAGCACAGTGTTTGTGGCACAGAAACTACAGAGAGATGCGAACATAGCCCAGTCCATCACACAAACCAGCTGCCCAGCCATCGGACAAAAACAGACAGTGTTTGATGGAGAACCACATAGAGGGAGCTTTACTCAGTATCTAACCCTGTGTTGTCCCTGCCATGGGTGTGTTTGATGGGGGACAGTGTAGAGGGAGCTTTACTCTGTATCAGACCCTGTGCTGTGTGTGTTTGATGGAGGGCAATGTAGAGAGAGTTTTATTCTGAATCTAACCCCGTGCTGTCCCTGGCCCCGGGTGTGTTTGATGGGGGGGACAGCTTTACTCTGTATCTAATCCCGTGCTGTCCCTGTCCCCGGGTGTGTTTTATGGGGGAACAGTGTAGAGGTAGTTTTACTCTGTATCAGACCCTGTGCTGTTCCTGTCCTGAGTGTGTTTGATGGGGGGACAGTGTAGAGGAAGCTTTACTCAGTGTCTAACCCCGTGCTGTCCCTGTCCCTGGGTGTGTTTGATGGGGGGACAGTGTAGAGGGAGCTTTACTCTGTATCAGACCCAGTGCTGTCCATGTCCTGGGTGTGTTTGATGGGGGGACAGTGTAGAGGGAGCTTTACTCTGTATCTAACCCCGTGCTGTCCCTGTCCCTGGGAGTGTGTGATGGGGGGACAGTGTATAGGGAGCTTTACTCTGGGTCTAACCCTGTGCTGGGTGTGTTTGATGGGGGGACAGTGTAGAGGGAGCTTTAATCTGGGTCTAACCCTGTGCTGGGTGTGCTTGATGGGGGGACAGTGTAGAGGGAGCTTTACTCTGTATCAGACCCTGTGCTGTCCCTGTCCTGGGTGTGCTTGATGGGGGGACAGTGTAGAGGAAGCTTTACTCTGTATCTAACCCCGTGCTGTCCCTGTCCCTGGGAGTGTTTGATGGGGGGACAGTGTAGAGGGAGCTTTACTCTGGGTCTAACCCTGTACTGGGAGTGTGTGATGGGGGGACAGTGTACAGGGAGCTTTACTCTGGGTCTAACCCTGTGCTGAGTGTGTTTGATGGGGGGACAGTGTAGAGGGAGCTTTACTCTGGGTCTAACCCTGTGCTGGGAGTGTTTGATGGGGGGACAGTGTAGAGGGAGCTTTACTCTGGGTCTAACCCTGTGCTGGGAGTGTTTGATGGGGGGACAGTGTAGAGGGAGCTTTACTCTGGGTCTAACCCTGTGCTGGGAGTGTTTGATGGGGGGACAGTGTAGAGGGAGCTTTACTCTATATCTAACCCTGTGCTGTCCCTGTCCTGGGTGTGTTTGATGGGGGGACAGTGTAGAGGGAGCTTTACTCTGGGTCTAACCCTGTGCTGGGAGTGTGTGATGGGGGGACAGTGTAGAGGGAGCTTTACTCTGGGTCTAATCCTGTGCTGGGAGTGTTTGATGGGGGGACAGTGTAGAGGGAGCTTTACTCTGGGTCTAATCCCGTGCTGGGAGTGTTTGATGGGGTCCCTATTAACAGGTTTAGTGCATACATCGGATGTTCAACATTGACGTTCATTTGAAGTTATTGAGTGTGCCCAGGGTCAGAAATCACTGGTTAACCTGATTTGCAAAGCAGTGACTCTGAGTGTTAGCTGCTCCAGGAGAGTGGAAAGCTCATGAGTATTGTTTTATCTTGGAAAATAGATTAGACGTGCTTTAGAATCGATGAACTAAAAGGCTTCTCATATTGCGGCAATACTCGGGAGAACAGTCAGGAGATAAACTTTTGATGTAATCTGGAGTGTTCAGGCTAATAGCAGAATTCCCCTGGGTCAGATCGCGAACGCCATCCTGCCATCACCCCATTAACCAGTTCCCATCGATCCAGCCCTCCCGGTCTTCAGGGCCACCTGACCTCAGCTGGAGCCGAGAAACCAGGCACCTTCACTGGGATGAAATCTGATCCATTGGGATTTTGTCCAGGTGGGGACAGTGGGAAGGGATTTAGGTACATCGGGAGTTTGGACCAATGGCAGTGAAGGGACAAGGGTTAGATCCACTGGGATTGTGTCCACGAGGAGTGAATGGGAAGGGGTTAGATCCATTGGAACTATGTGGGAGTGAATGGGAAGGGGTTGGACCCATTGGAACTATGTGGGAGTGAATGGGAAGGGATTGGACCCATTGGAACTATGTGGGAGTGAATGGGAAGGGGTTGGACCCATTGGAACTATGTAGTGAATGGGAAGGGGTTGGACCCATTGGAACTATGTGGGAGTGAACGGGAAAGGGGTTGATCTTTTGGGCTTGTGTGGAGTGCAAGTGAGTGAGGAGGGGTTTGGATCCATTGGGATTGTGGGGAAGTGAATGGGAAGGTGTTTGATCCATTGGGATTGTGTCGAGTGGGAGTGAATGGGATGAGAATCTGTTGGAGATATTTAGCACGTCTTTATGAGGATATTTTATCTCGCCAGATTAGCACCAGCCCAGCACTGTATCATCTCCATGAAGCACTACCAAGATAACTCCTGTCCTCATAACAGCAGCAACTGGGACGTGTTACCAAGAGAGAGACGGGGAGTGCTGACTGTCTATCAAGTAGCACTATTTATTCAATTAAACTGAACTGTGCCTCCCTGATTTCATTACTGATGAAAAGCAGCAAATTGTTTTAATAACCAACTCATTTCAGCTCCTTCGTGTTTATTAGCAATTTGTTCGCACATCAATCTTCAACCATCTGTCAACACATCCCATTGAAACAAGAAACGAAAACCTGTTCAGCCAACGGGCAATCTGTCTGATTCCCTTCGAAGAGGAAAAGCCCAATTTTGTTCTCCATCCTATTCTCCAAGGCTGGGAAT
>NW_025195235.1:0-4360 GCF_004010195.1 Chiloscyllium plagiosum | reverse complement strand
GAGAGATTCATCTTCACCCTCCCCCACCCCCACCCCCACCCCGACAATGAGGGATTGCAGTATCACACCAGAATGAAATTGGACAGTATGTTTGCAAACAGTACATGATCCCTGGAAATCAGATGTCTGTTCATGTGGATGTTCACAACCCGGAATCTAGCAGAGAATGACAACAGAACAGAGAGAATCAAACAAAGAACTTGGTGTTGAATTTGTGGAAGAGTTGTTACTGTTGAGAATGTTGAGCCAGTGATATATTGACCCTGTTGTACCACGGTCAAGAGTTCAGGAGTGAGTGAGTGTGTGTGTGTGTGAAAGAGAGAGAGAGAGAGGGGTATGAAGACAGTTCAACTCAGTTTACCGCTGCAACTCTGCTTGGGGAATGCCTGTCCTTCAGATATTTGACTGGTCGAGAGTTCAGGAGTGAGTGAGTGTGTGTGTGTGTGTGAAAGAGAGAGAGAGAGAGGGGTATGAAAACACTTCAACTCAGTTTACCGCTGCAACTCTGCTTGGGGAATGCCTGTCCTTCAGATATTTGACTGCGGCATCATGGAAAGCTCTCTCCGTGCTGTACCTGTCCCAGGAGTCATTAATGCGGACAGTGTAGCGAGCTTTACTCTGTATCTCCTCCATTAAACAGGATAAATCATCGGAAGGTGCAGATGATGCACAAATTGCCAGTGAATTAAACAGGGAAGAGCAGTAGACTTTAGGAGGAAACAAGCAGACATTGTTTACAGTCATTGGGAAGATATTTGATGATGAGAGTGGTCCACAGGATTGCTGATGTTATCTCAGAAAAAGACTCACAGAGAAACTTCCTTGCGGCTGTTGGCCAATTAACATGAAGCACTGAATTCCAGTGAAGCAGGCATATGAGGGCTGAGCGAAGCGATGGTGTTTGGATGTTAGACTGAGGAGGGACAATACAGACTAAATGGTACAATGTTAATCTGGGAGGCAAAAACAGAGAAGACTTTAGTTGTGAATCTGGAATTCTATCAGCACAGAAGAGGGGAAAATATCACAAAAGCACTTTTTAAATTTGGTGACACAATCACATTGGCTTTCTGCGATTTGTGAGCAAGGATCTGGAATAGATTGTTGAATATCTAATAAGTCCTGGAGTAAAGTCATATTTGATCCAATATTGCAGAGCCCTGGTGGCACACACGGACACACACTCTCGCTGATCCCTCAGAATCTCCCGATCGAGGGTGGATTTGGTTGCCTCCCCCCCCGCCCCACATATCAATCATAAACAGGATTGGATTTTCAGCAACCACTAAGGTAATGTGAGGTTTCTGCTGGGGTGGTGGGAGAGTACTGACGACTGGGAGGTTCCGGCTCAGAAGTCAGGCTCAGAGGTTATTGGAGGTGAAAGGAGTCCGGTGAAAGAGACATTCGGTCCTCCAGTGCCCAGGCTTCCCACAGCTAAAACACAAACCTGTCTGCGTAACTGGGTATCGAGACCATCTCCCCTTCTTCCAAGGTACATTAGGGAACACCCCTGGTTCCCCTCTCCAGGGTCCCCTTGACGAAGGGGCACTTGGTAGGGGCCTACATCTGGGAAAAGAGAATGTGCCCATGGGATATCCCACTCCCAATGAAACTCATCGATACTGACTGAAGGCGCGTTGTGATCATGGAGCAGCTGAACAAACTCAGTTTTTGTGTGACATTTAGAGCACGACTTGGGGTGGTTCTGGCCGTCCCTGTAATAAATAAGGACCCTCCTCATCTGGGATCTGCTGTTCTCAGACCAAACCATATCGTTTCTGCGTACCATGTCCGCGACACTCCAGGAGACACATTGTAAAATCATAGAGTTAAACGATGGTGTGTCCTTTCTGCCATGAAAAGCTTGATCCCCAGCATAAGTCCCATAGCAGGCAACAAATATTCCCCAAAAGTCCCCTCCGGCTCTTCAGACTCACGTTTACAGTCTAGGACATTAGTAGTGGGCGGCACGGTGGCACAGTGGTTAGCACTGCTGTATGACAGCGCCAGAGATCCGGGTTCAATTCCAGACTCAGGCGACTGACTGTGTGGAGTTTGCACGTTCTCCCCGTGTCTGTGTGGGTTTCTTCCGGGTGCTCCGGTTTCCTCCCACAGTCCAAAGATGTGCAGGTCAGGTGAATTGGCCATACTAAATTGCCCGTAGTGTTAGGTAAGGGGTAAACGTAGGGGTATGGGTGGGTTGCGCTTCGGTGGGGCGGTGTGGACTTGTTGGGCCGAAGGGCCTGTTTCCACACTGTAAGTAATCTAATCTAATGTTGATAGGCTGTTGCAGGGTGCGCTCTAACGACTGGACAATTTGGTTCGCATGAGTGTCCTCTTGGGGGTTCCAAGGGACATAGACCCCGATTGTTGGCGGCTCATCCTCCTCATCAGCTTTGGGGTTTGGTAGCTGCCTTGTGGGGAGCATAGTTTTGCGGGTGTCATGGAGATGGTGAACTCCAGTGCAAAGGTCATAAGGTGCCACTGGTTTCCTAGAGCACATCTTAACCCGATCTGCTATACAGGTTTTCCCGGGGCTTGGGTATGGTGGTGGGGATGGAGTCATAGGTGACTCAACGGGAGGCACTGGTGCATTCAGGTAACATCCCATTCCTCCTCTGCCTCAGTATCATTCCCTTCCTCCTCGAACAGGGTCGGTATGCCGGACGTGAGCTCAGAAGTGCTTAGGTTCTCTCGACAGCCACGTCGCTTTAACCCCTCTTGTATATCTTCCTCAGCTTTAGCCTCTTTATGCTGTTTCTCCTATTCCCTTTTGTGACTACCATCCAGCTATTCTCACTCAACCTTCAACGCCTCCCAACTCCCAGCCGCTGTTAATACCTCTGCTCACAAGCATTATTTCCCCAGCTGGCTAGTAAGGTGTCCTGCCATTTACTGCTGGCTCTCACCTTCCATTCCTTAATAATGGATTTCCGATTTTCCTCACGATTTCTTTTTTTCCAAATCAGGTTCACCGCCTGCTCACAGGAGTCCATATCCCAAGTCCTGCCCAGGGCGAAATCTTGTCCCCTAATCATTCATGGAGCATAAGTTTTGTGAATTATTTTCCTGATCAGGTAAATTCTTGCACATGTTCTGAAATGGGGTCCCCTTCCCAGCCACAAGAAGCGATTGTCGCACTATACCGCCGTGCTCTAGTATAAACAAATTTCCCCTGGTCTGATGAGTACTGAGGGGTGAGAAATTTACAGAGCCTACTCTCGTTCCTATTATATATTAATTTCCACCATCCATATCTGAAAGAGGCAACTCCCTAAACCAAACCTGTCAAGGTGGCAGGGTGGTTCAGTGGTTAGCACTGCTGCTTCACAGCGCCAGGGACCTGGGTTCGATTCCAGCCTTGGATGAACTGCCTGTGTGGAGTTTGCAATTCTCCTGTGACTGCATGGGTTTCCTCCCACCGTCCAAAGATGTGCAGGTTAGGTGAATTGGCCATGCTAAATTGTCCATAGCGTTAGGTGAAGGGGTAAATGTAGGATAGTAAAAGGGTGAGGGCTAAATACAGGGGAAATGGAGAGGATTAAATACTGGGGAAGGGAGAAGGTGAAATAGACAGTAATAGGTTTAATGCAGATTATAGGATTAATTCGAGAGTAATATTAAAAGAGTTGAACACAGAGTTCTCTGGCGTTTCCCTACCACATTTCTAAAATAGTGGCACCACCTGAGCCAACCTCCAGTCTTCCAGCATCTCACCCATGGCCAGCGATGATGCAAATATATCAACATTCGGACCAGAAATCACTTCCTCGAGGTCCCAAACATTTCTAGGTTACATCAGATCGTATCCACCTTTATACGTTTAAAGACATATAGCACTGCCTCCTCCGCAATAGGGACATTTTTCAAGATGTCACCATCTATTTCCCCACATTCTGTATCTTCCATGTCTTTCTCCACAGTAAATAATGATGCAAAAATACCCAATTTGTATCTGCTTTAGTTCCACACGCATCTCCTGCCTTCCTGATCTTTGAGGGGTTCTATTTTCTCTTGAGTTACCCTTTTGTCCTTGATGTATATATGAAACCCCTCTGGTTTCTCCTGAACCCTATTTGCCAAAGCTATCTCATGTCCCTTTTTTGACCTCCTGATTTCCCTCTTAAGTATACTACTACATCCTTTATACTCTTCTCGTATTCACTCGATCTTTGCTGTCTATATCGGACATATGCATCCTTCCCTTTCTTACCAAAACCTCAATTTCTCTCATCATCCAGCATTCTCGAAAACTACCCACCTTGCTTTTCACCCAAACTGGAACATACATTCTCTGGACTCTCGTTGCCTCATTTTTCATGACTTCCCATTCTCCACCTGTCCCTTCACCAGAGAACAT
>NW_025195234.1:0-4359 GCF_004010195.1 Chiloscyllium plagiosum | reverse complement strand
TTTTTCTTTCTCTCTCTTTCTTTCTCTCTTTTTCTCTCTCGTAGGCTGAAAGATCACTAGTTATTCTCTCCCAACCTATTGCTCTGATCAATGGTTGGAAAATTAAATAATTAACGTGTTAACCGCCCTTGTCTTTGACAAAGAACTGAAAGAATCTGGAAATACAGAGGTCACAGAACAGATCTTAGAAGTAGCAAAAGAAACATGTAATTATATCTTGTGGCCTGGTACTATTAAACTCTGCTTCCCCAGTACTTTATTCTCCACCTGTAACATCCATGTTTGTTTGTCTGTGTCTATTTGTATGTGTGCGCAGAGATTTAACAAGGGGTTTAAATGTTTAGCTGTTAGAATTGAAGGTGAGAGTTCAGAGTTTCATTTTGCCTGCAGTTAGAATTGATTTATTTGTAATAAATAGTCACTCTTGTTAAATACAGAAACCTAAATGGTGTTTTCTGTTAACCTGCATTGGGCAGTTACTTTTGGGACTTTGAATGATTTGACTAAATTTTTAAATTTTTTGTGACAACCTAGGAGAAATGAGTCTGGAGTATTTGCACACTTTCCCAAATTGGCTGTGATGAGCCCGATAGCACAATGAAAGCCCAGCAGTAAACACAACATGTCTGTCAGTGGCTTTTTAATTTGACTGTTGTAATGCCATTTCATGTCTGTGTTTCCTAGTTAATTGGCATAAGTTAATTGGCATGACAAGTGGGCTTTGCAAATCTGCTGAATGTTAAGGTGTAAATTCTTACTGATCAATGTGGGCCGTGAAAGGGATGGTTTCATTGTGTTCAGCACAGGAGTAGTGGTGAGATAAGGTTGCTGGGTCACTGAACCTCACACAATAAAAGCAGCAATATGCATTACTTTGGTGTCAGTTTGAAATTCTGACTTGTAAATGGATGCTGCAAGTTCATCTCCTAGTTGCACATCATCCTGACTTGGAATTATATTGATGTTCCTCCATTGTCACTGGATCAAAATCCTGGAATGCCCTTCCTATCAACCCTGTCCCACACTTAGATGATCTTTGACCCATAAATAGTTTGCTAAGGTAGGTTTGTAAGTTCTTTGCAATGTCTGTGAAATCTGTAATTGGTTGTAAGAATATTTAAAAGGGACTTCCAAGAGCGCATCAATTATAAGGGGGTCACAAATGATAAGAAATATTGTTCCATGTGACCTGTTGGCACTTGACCTGGAAGCAGTATCAACAGGAACAAAATTAAGATATGACACAGGGAAGAGTTTCTGACAAACACGGGAGAAGAAGAGCAAAGATTTGTAGTTGCACAAGATAAAGACATAAGTGTGGTCGACATTGTTAGATTATTCGGTTTCTCTCATTGCTGTGCTAAATAATTATTTCATCTCAACACTTTCTGTTTTTGGCCATATTTCATTGCTGCATTCCAAGTGGACTTTACAATTCTGGTGAATGCTCAGGTATAAATTCTTACTGATCAATGTGAACTGTGAAAGGGATGGCTTCATTGTGTTCAGAACAGGAGTAGTGCTGAGATAAGGTTGCTGGGTCACTGAACAGTCTCAATGAGCCTCACATTATAAAAGCAGCAATATACATTACTTTGGCGTGTTGTCTGTCTCCTCTTCCCCCTCCTGAAGAGGCTCCACACTTAGCAATTGCAAGAAGAATAAAATGCTAACTTGGCTGCTGTGCAGTGTTGTGGAGTGTGTATCTAATAAGGTTTAAAGGGATGCGTGAGATCCAACAGGACAAAAGCCAGCTGACGGATATATTTATTGGGGGTTAAATGGGTGAGAATTGGTTCTATATGTATGGGAAGCTTGTAATAGGATGTGTGTATTGTGGAATGTGGTTAACTGAAATAAAACTCTCAGTGAAATGTGTGACTTTTCTGTCTCACCATATTAAAAAAAATTAAAATAGCCACAGGTGATTTGAGGTTTAAACAAAAACACACGAAAAGGATGCCCTCTTGTGAAAATAAAACCGGCTTAGGGTGCAGTGGTGGCGTTGAGAGTGCGGTGCTGGAAAAGCACAGCAGGTCAGGCAGCATCCGAGGAGCAGGAGAATTGACGTTTCGGGCAAAAACCTGATTCCTGATGAAGGACTTTTGCCCAAAATGTCAATTCTCCTGCTCCTCGGATGCTGCCTGACCTGCTGTGCTTTTCCAGCACCACAATCTCGACTCTAATCTCCAGCATCTGCAGTCCTCACTTTCGCCTTCTTGCAGTGATAGTGTCCCTACCCCTAGAACGGGAGGCTTGGATTCATGCCCTTAAAAAAAGAAAACTATGGATTTGGACACTGTTACGAAGCATTTATCTTCCAGTGTGTAACATAATACACCAAGTCTATGTTGAAGATCCTGTGTGGTGCCTACAGATCTGTCAAAGCATTGGTAACCAAGCTTCCAGTAGGCTGATGGCTTAACATTCTCACGCCTGGTTATCATATAACTTTCATTGAGTCACTCCTGGGTCTCATTGTTTGGCTTTCCAACAAGTTACCACGAGTATCCGTGTTCTCTGAGCAGCCAGTCATTCACTCTGTTTCAATGATGGAAGAAATGAGGGGAGGGTGGTCTGCTAGGATTAAACTATCATGGCAGCTGGCCAGAACTCTACTGAACAATCTCATTGCGATTATACACCACCTTTACTTTGCTGGAATGGAAGCACTTGTATTTGATGACTACTCTGGGTAATCTGTGTGCCAACATTGCCACTTGCACTACCCTAATCATAGCCCTAAACTACCAAGTATGTTTCTGTGCACTAATTCTAAATTATTACATGTATTATTCTTCATCCTCCCACTAAACTACAATATGCATTACCCCAACCCAAACTCTGAATTACTAAATGGATTATCCACCATCCTAACCCTAAATCAATGCATATATTACTTCTCACCGAAGCTCTAACTTAACAAATGTATTACCCCAGAAATTACAGTAAACTGTTTATTAACCAGTACAAATGGGACCAAAGGTGAACCAGTTGATCGAATGTTCTGGTTCATCAAGAGTTCCCCATAATTAATGTAAAAACGTACACTAAGTAATAGAAACATAATGCAGGGGATATATACACCATATCACGGTTGTAATGGACCCAGACTAAATCCTTTTCAAATATATCAAGGAGATAGCCTAAACCCTAACATTTTCTTATTTAAAGGAAAAGTGTAAAGTGCTGTGTTCCAGATGTAAATCATTTGGTTACACTACTCAGCGTTAAGCAAAATGCACTTTATTCTTATTCTACAGTTAAAATTTCTTTTTAAAGAAATAAGAATTAGTCTGACTTTAGCTCGATTGGAAAACTTAACAGAATAATAGCTTATTTAACTAATAAACAGTAAATGCTCCATTATAGCAATACCCCATAAACACCCCCTTGGCAAAGGCAAACTCAGTAAAATAGATCAAATGTTATGTTTCTCCAGTCCACAAGTAAAGAACACCTAGAGATAATTGGAGAATAATTGGAGCTTCAGTGAATAATTGCCAGCTGCTACGTGCTCTGAAATCTCTCGATGTTGTTTCCTCCTGGATTGGAGACCTGCATGTAAGAATGTCTGTCTGAATTTACCTTTTTGTCAGGGAGAGTGTTTATGGGATGTTACTGTATTGGAACAGTTAATTAGTAATAGACACAGTATCTATCATAGAACATAGAACAAAGAACATTAGAGTACAGTACAGGCCCTTCAGCCCTCTATGCTGCGCTGACCTGTGAAACGAATCTGAAGCTCACCTAACCTACACTATTCCATTATCATCCATATATTTATCCAATGACCATTTAAATGCCCTTAAAGTTGGCTAATCTACTACTGTTGCAGGCAGTGCATTCCATACCCTTACTACTCTCTGAGTAAAGAAACTACCTCTGACATCTGTCCTATATCTATCACCCCTCAATTTAAAGCTATGTCGCCTCGTGCTAGCCATCACCATATGAGGAAAAAGGCTCTCACTGTCCACCCTATCTAATCCGCTGATCATCTTGTATGTTTCTATTATGTCACCTCTCAACCTTCTTCTCTCTAACTCATTTTGAGTGCGAGCAGCAGCGGAGGTAAGATGAACCCGGAAGACTGCAGCTAAGGTAAGGCAGTTTTAAAAAAAATTACTTACCGGTAGCAGACAGCGGTGTTTTCCCTTTCACAGAAGGAGTGGGAGCAGCAGGGGAAGTGACGAGGACCAGAGGGGCAGCCGGGAAGGAAAGCAGTGACCATATATATCAGCAAGGCGGCTAAACCCGAGACTCTACTACTGTAGAGTCTCCCACCCGCCCTCCTCCTCTAACATAGTTAATAAGGTAACGTTCATTCTAAACTTCCTCTATTGGATACAAGTT
>NW_025195233.1:0-4359 GCF_004010195.1 Chiloscyllium plagiosum | reverse complement strand
TAATTGCCTTTCCCCCAGCTGTAACTCTTGCCCTGTGGTATACACCTATCCCTTAATATCATTAAAGTAAACATAACAGAATTGTGATCGCTATCACCAAACTGCTCACCTGCTTCCAAGTCTAACACCTCTCAAGAGAAGAGTAAGGGAACTCGGGAATCAGTATTCCCTCTGGTACCCAACGATTCTCCGTATTGCATTTAATGGATCCATGAACTCGTCTGACTCTGCAGAGAAAGCGAAAACTTTGTGGAAATTTTAAATTCCCCTATCGATTTTTTTAGTTTTTTGGGGTTTTTTTATATGTTTAGTTTTGGAAAGTTTTGAGAGCTTGTCAGTTGTAATAGTTGTAGATTGTGTAGTTTTTAGTTCTATGAGACTTTGTTTATTAATGATCAGTAATTCGAGTTCTTCCTCTCTCGAGTTCAAATGTTGCTACAGTCTGTTCTGGAAAATGATATGCTAAAATGGTGCACCTGGAACATTAAGGGGAGCCATTGCCCAGTCAAGAGGGAAAACTTACTTTCTAGTCTTAAAAAAGAGAGGGTGGATTTTGTCTTATTGAAGAAGATGCACCTCGATGACTAGGAACATTTGACGTTATAGGAGGGCGGGTTTGAACGGGTTTATTATTTTCGTCTCTTAATACTAGGAGTGGGGGAGAAGCCATACTGGATAAGAAGAATCTTCCAGTTAAATTATTAGATTGTCTTTGATACTCACGGAAGGATCATCATCCCCCAAGCCTTGAACTATGGTAACTATTCCAATATTTTGAATAGTAATTGCGACCCCTCACCCCCACCCCGGCCCACCCTCTTAAAATCCTGGTAGATGCATTTTCCAAATTCAGTTATCTTGCATCATGGCACATTATTGTAGAAGGAGATTTCAACTGTCTTATGCAACCCACGGTGGACAGAATGTCCGAAGGTCCCTCAATACCCTCATTATAATGTAACCAATTGGTGGATTTGTGTGCTGAACTAGAGCTGGTGGATGTCTGGAGGCACATCTACCTCACAAATAGGATTTTTAATATCTTCTTTAACCCGCAGAAATGCCACATCAGGTTTGATTTCTTCCCCATCCCTGCAACAATCTTAGATTCGGTGGCATCCTGCAGAATTGGAAATATTACCATTTGTGACCATACTTATAGATAAAGATTCAGGGAAATATAACAGATTCGAGACACTGGCGAATGTATCCCTTTATTGTTAAGACTCGCTTGTTCATTGAGTATTTCTGTAATGAATTCAGATATTTCTTAGCCATTAATTCAGATTCAACCAGTAACCGATCCATTCTATGGGAAATTGCTAAGGCTTATGCCAAGGGAATAATTATCCCTTAGGATGCAGCAGAAGGGGGAGCAGGCACGTTGGTTTGCGGCACACCTGAGGGCAGCCGAGAGGGCATACTGTGATCGTCCCTCAGTTGCTAAGCTGCAGAGGATCACAACGCTTCAGTCGACGGTGAATTCCACGCTCACCCACACAGCCAAGAAGGAACTTACTTTTGCTAAACAAAGGCTGTTTGAACATGGTGATAAGCCAGGCAGGTATTTAGTCTATCTTGCCAGGAAAACAAGCGCCCCTCTCAAGCCATTACCTCAATTAGGGAAGGTATTAGGATCCTTACCTTCAATTCCCAAAAGATTAATGCCTCATGTCCAAGATTTTTCTCCGAATTATTTCAGACTGAGCATTATGTGGATAGATGGATTAAGATTGAGTCATTTTTCATTTTTCAGGAGTAACCCCTGAATAAGTGTTGTGCCTTAATGCACCATTGTCAGCGCAGGAGGGTGTGAAGCAGCTTCAGAATGCAAAGGTGCACGTTCCTGGCAGATCTCCTCGTGAATTTTATAAATAGTTTATAAACCTATTGTCAGGGCTGATTTTTAACATGTTCTGTCACTCATACAGTCACGAACCCCTCCCTCCATCCTTAAGAGAGGCTCATCTCTCTGATGCTGCAGAAAGGAAGACCCTGGAGGATTGTGCTTCTTACACGCCAATCTCACATTTAAATGTTGGTTTCACAATCCTGTCTGAGACCCATGCATTCAGGCTGGAAACTTTGCTGCCTTCCGTTGCCAAAGAGGACCAAACAGGCTATATAAAGGGCCGCTGATCTTCCTACAACGTGAAGAGGTTACTCAATATGATCCAAGAGTGTCAACAACAATCTGTCCAGGGATTATTGATCTCTTTAGATGAGAGACGGCATTTGATTGGGTTGAGTGGCCGGATCTCTTCTGTACAGTAGAACGGTTTGGTCCACGCAAAATTTTAATCAAGTGGGTGAGGGTCATTTCCAGCGATTCTCTGGCTGCAGTTCACACTAATGGTGTGCCAGCCAGTAATATTAACATTTATCCAGGCAGCCGCAAAGGTTGACAACTTTCACCATTGTTGTTTACGTTGGGGATTGAGCCGCAGGCGGAGGCCACCCGTAGGGATGCCAACATATCTGCCCCAGAAATGGGATAGAAGTCACATTGTATGCAGATTACATTGTATGCAGATGAGGGTCTTATGTTTTTTGTCAAATCCCGCAATTTCGGTAGTTCATGTGATGCAATGCATTAATTCGCTTGTTGTCTTTCTGGGTGATAAGATTAATTTTACAAAGTTGGAGGCCATGCCTATGGGAGATCTTAGGGAAATATCTGATACTGAGGGCAAATCCTGGTTTCCTTTTAAATGGTCACTGGGGTGGTTTCCCTATTTCAGTATATTCATTACATCTGTCTTTGATCATTTATTTAACGTGAACTGTGTCCATTTGTTTGACAAAATTAAACAAGACCTTCAAAGATGGGAGGCATTTCAAATATCCTGGCCAGATCAGATAGCTGTTATTAAAATGAATGTCCTTCCTCATTTCCTAGACCCCGTGCGAATGCTTTCTTTGATGTTTCCCAGACAGATACTTAGGAAACAGAATGGCTAGTTTAGCTCTTTTATTTGGCAACATAAGCGATTCCTTATCAAGCTAACAAAATTGCAACTGCCCCACAGATTGTGGGGGGGAGATATCCCAGATTAAAAGCAATCAATTAAGCTTTTTTCTATCATCCTATGCTAGTGCCTGAGCCGCTGAGGACTAGGCGTCAATACGGCTAGACATTGAGCCCTCTCAGAAAAAGTGAACCCTTATTAGTATGTTCTTCTGAGATAAAATGACAACATTTATGGAGTATTGTCAAAAACTAATGATTATCGATACTGTTCAAACTTGAAGAACTATGCGTCAGATCGAGGGCGATACAGCCAAAACCATGTTTCTTACCCCTTTAATCGGTATACCTGGTTGTCAACCGGGGATAATGGATTCCAGGTTAGAGGGTTGGGCAGCGAGGGGGGTACCTTGCTTGGGTGATTTAGAATTCGTAGAATCTCTATAGTGTGGATACAAGCCCTTGGGCCCAACAAGTCAACTTCGATCCTCTGAAGGGGAACCTACCCAGACCCATTCTCCTACCATTCTATATTTATCCTGACTAATGTCTGAAATAACAGATTCTGGAACACTATGAGCGATTTAGCAATGGCCAATTCATCTAACATGCAAATGTTTATGACTGTGGGAGGAAACCTACGCAGACAGAGTTGAGAACATACTAACTCCACACATCCAGTCACCCAAGACTGGAACCAAACCCGTGACCCTGGTGCGGTGAGTCAGCAGTGAAAACCACTGAACCACCACGTGTTACTTGAGGGAGAAACAATGATATCATTTGATCAACGAACTCGTAAGTATGGACTACCTAGTAGAGATTTCTTCTACTTTTTTTCCAGATTAGAGATTTGACTTTAAAAACACACACTTTTAACAGACTCTTACAGATCCGATACAGAGAAGCGAGTGTTTATTGCTGAGAATACACTCTTTGTCAGTATCCTTTATCATTTGTTGGAGAGTGTCCCCTTCGACAAGACTGTGCAGCTTCGTGACATCTGTGCGAGAGAGTAGGGGGGTTCAGATCTCTTTGGAGAGGGAGGATATTTGTGAAAATGCTCGAAGGATTTTGATCTGTAATAGGACCTATTCCATGCAGTTGCAAATTCTTCATAGGGTCTATCTGCCACCAGATTTTCTCTCAAAATTCAATGTGGGATTATCGTCAGCATGTCCGAAATACAGAATGACCACAGGCACACTTACTAATTGCATGTGGTCCTGCTGCAGGCTTCGTATATAATGGAGCTCTGTGTTAGGTGTGGTAGAGTGGGTCTTGGGGACCGAATTGGAGATGGACACGGTTTCTCTTTTCCTGCACTTGCCCAGAGTATCTAACGCAGAAAAAAAAATATGTCCTTACTTTCTATGCTAGGAAATAATATT
>NW_025195232.1:0-4358 GCF_004010195.1 Chiloscyllium plagiosum | reverse complement strand
CTCCTCAGTCCGTTTCTGAGCTCCTCTCTGGCGAGCCTGTAAACCTGAAAGCTGTGCTGGATCTTTGCTACCTCCACCTTGGGGAAGCTGCTGCCTTCCTTTTGGTGCAAAGTTCCTCTGTTCTCGTCATCCCCGGTTTGTTAATCTTCCCCCTTCTTACCTGTCTCTGAGGAATAAATTCGTGCATCATTCACAACAACTGCTCCTTAAACAGTCTCCACATGTCTGCTGTGCCCTTTCTGTGGAACAATTGCTCCCAGTCTGTACTTCCCAACTCCTGTCTGATAGCATCATAATTTGCTTTTCCCCAATTAAATATCTTCCCTCGGTAACTGCTCCTTTCACTCTCTTCGGCGATGCTAAATGTGAGGCAGTTGTGATCACTGTCACCAAAGTGCTCTCCCACCCCGAGATCTGACGCCTGTCCTGCCTCGTTGCCGAGCACCAAATCCAAAATGGCCTCTCCCCTCGTCGGTCTGTCTACATACTGAGCAAGGAAACCCTCCTGAACACACCGGACAAAAACAGCTCCACCCAAACCATCTGCACTGAGGAGGTTCCAGTCAATATTGGGGAAGTTGAAATCATCCATAACAACAACCCTGCTACTTCTGCATTTTTCCAGAATCTGCCGGCCTATGAGATCTTCCATCTCTCTACTGCTATTAGGTGGTCTGCAGAAAACCCCCGATGTGGCAGATGTTCCCTTGCTGTTCCTCCCTTCCACCCATAGTGTCAGGAGACAAACCTTCCTCACCCACTTAAAACCTTCCCAGAAATCCTTTGTTCCTCCCTCACAACTCTCTGCGGAAAGAACCTACCTCTGACGTCCCCTTTATACCTTCCTCCTAATATCTTCAAACTCGGACTCCACGTGCCAGGCAATCCTGCCCTGGGGAAAAGTCTCTGACGCTATCAATTCCTCTCATTATTTTGTACACCTCTATCGGGCCTGTGTGGTGGTGGAAGCAGAGTCATTGGGGACGTTTAAGCAACTGCTGGACAGGCACAAGGAGAGCTGTGAATTGAATGTGGAGGTTACTTTTACATTAGGATTAAACCTCAGCACAACATCGTGGGCCAAAGGGCCTGTTCCGTGCTGTGCTGTACTTTGCTGTGCTCCATGTTCGAGGTGCTGCCTTGGAAGCTGCTGAGTAAGGTAAGGGCCCATGGTGTTCGAGACAGAAACTCTGCAGATGCTGGGATCCAAGGTAGACTAGCAGGAGGTTGGAAGAACTCGGGGAGCTGCCTGGCTTGCTGTGTTCTTCCGCGGGGTTGGAGGTAAGGTGCTGGCATGCACGGAAGCCTGGCTGTCTGGCAGAAAGCAGAGAAGGGGAATAAAAGGGTCGTTCTCAGGATGGTAGCCGGTGACAGTGGTGTGCCACAACACTCAGTGTTGGGACTAGAGGTCATGTTACGGCTGTACAGGACATTGGTTAGGCCACTGTTGGAATATTGTGTGCAATTCTGGTCTCCTTCGATATCGGAAAGATGTTGTGAAACTTGAAAGGGTTCAGAAAAGATTTACAAGGATGTTGCCAGGGTTGGAGGATCTGAGCTATAGGGAGAGGCTGAACAGGCTGGAGCTGTTTTCCCTGGAGCGTCAGAGGCTGAGGGGTGACCTTATAGAGGTTTATAAAATTATGAGGGGCATGGATAGGATAAATCGACAAAGACTTTTCCCTGGGGTCAGGGAGTCCAGAACTAGAGGGGCATAGGTTTAGGGTGAGAGGGGGAAAGATATAAAAGAGACCTAAGGGGCAACTTTTTTCACACAGAGGGTGGTCCGGGTATGGAATGAGCTGCCAGAGGATGTGGTGGAGGCTGGTACAGTTACAACATTTAAGAGGCATTTGGAAGGGTATATGAATAGGAAGGGTTTGGAGGGATACGGGCCGGGTGCTGGCAGGTGGGACGAGATTGGGTTGGGATCTGGTCGGCATGGACGGGTTGGACCGAAGGGTCTGCTTCCATGCTGTACATCTCTATGACTGTAATGATCTCGGGAACCGAGGTCATTCTGGCTACATTTACAAACGAAACGAAGATCAGTAAAGGGCCAGGTAGCATTGAGGGAGTGGGGAGGCTACTGAAGGATTTGGACAGGTTAGGAGAGTGGGCATAGAAGTGGCAGGTGGAGTACAATGTGGGAAAGTGTGAGGTCGAGCACTTCGATAAGAACAATAGAGGCATGGACTATTTTCTAAATGGGGAGAAAATTCAGAAGTCTGAACTGCAATGGGACTTGGGAGTTCTGGTCCAGGATTCTGTCAAGGTAAACTTGCCGGTTCTGTCAGTAGTTAGGAAGCAAATGCAGCGATGGCATTTATTTTGAGAGGACTTGAACATAAAGGCAGGGATGTACTTCTGAGGCGCTATAAGGCTCTGGTCAGGCCACGTTTGGAGTATTGTGTGCAGTTTTGGGCCCCGTATCTCAGGAAGGATGGAGCAGGTTCAGAGGAGGATCACGAGAATGGAAAGCTGAACATGTGAGGAACGTTTGAGGATTCTGGGTCTATTCTTGATGAAGTTTAGAAGGATGGAGGGTGGGGGGAGAGATCCAGTTGAAAGAACAAAGAACGTTACAGCACAGGAACAGGCCCTTCGGTCCTCAGAGCCCGTGCTGATCCAGGTCCTCTACCTAAACCTGTCACCTGTTTTCTAAGGCCCTGTATCCCTCTGCTCCCTGCCCATTGATGTATCTGTCCAGATACATCTTAAACGACACTATCGTGCCCACCTCTACCATCTCCACTGACAACGTGTTCCAGGTCCTCACCACCCTCTGTGTGAAGACCTTCCCACGCATATCTCCCCTAAACTATTCCCCCCTCGCTCGAATCCGTGACCCCGAGTAATTGAGACCCCCCCACTTTGGGGAAAAGCTCCTTGCTATCCCACCCTGTCTATACCTCTCATGGTTTTGTAGACCTCAATCAGGACCCCCTCAACCTCCATCTTTCTAATGGAAATAATCCTAATCTACTCAACCTCTCTTCATAGCTAGCGCCCTCCACACCAGGCAACTTCCTGGGGAACCTCCTCTGCACCCTGTCCAAAGGATGTACGTCCTTATGGTAATGCGGGGACCAGAGCTGAACACAGTATTCCAAATGTGGCCAAACCAAAGTCCTACACAACTGTAACCTGACCTGCCAACTCTTGTACTCGATACCCTGTTGAATGAAGGAAAGCATACCTGCTTGACCACTCTACTGACCTGCGTTGGCCCTTTCAGGGCACAATGGGCCTGAAATGATAACTTCTTGTCCCTCTCCCCCTGTTCTTTCTCAGTAACCTTTACACATAGAGGTGGATTCTGTGTAGAGATCAGGTACTATCTCCATCCCCACCCCCAGCCTCAGCTTTTCTTGGGGTCCCCTTTACTACCTTCACTAATGCCACTGGCTTCGCTTCTTTTGCCACATCTTTTCCCACAATGCCTTTCTTTCACGACCAGCACTGGGACTTTACGTGTCCCACTTTACCACAGTGGAAACACCTGAGGCGTTTCACCTCCTTGCCACTTTCTTAGGATTTTTACACTCTTACCCAGTGCTCTCTACTCTTTGTTTCATAGTGTAGGATCTCCCCTTCTCCCAACTTCTGTCTCTCACAGGACGGAATTCTGGCCGGACGCTTGTCTTATGCACCAATATGTACTCATCTGCTCATTCTGCTGCCCTTCTCACTTCCTGAACTTTCTGTTCCTCCACTTGAATTCTTACTATCTCTGGAAGGGAGTTTTTAAACTCCCCCAGCAGAATAATATCTCTGAGCCTGGAACGTCCTATTTTCAAAGCCTGCACCCATCTATCAAAATGACGACTGTTTAATGAGAGTCATCGAGATGTACAGCATGGAAACAGACCCTTCGGTCCAACCCGTCCATGCTGACCCAGAGATCCCAACCCAAGTGGCCTTCTTTCAAACTCAACATAAGTCTGACCTTGTTCCTACTTTATGTTTCTGCACTACTGTCTATACGCTTCTGGTACCAATTCATAAGCACTTAAAGTAGCCTGTTTGACCTCTTCATAATCTCTTGACCTCTCATCTGACAGCGCGGCAAATACCTCACTAGCTCTGTCGCCCAGTTTAGTCTGAGCTAGCATTACCCATACATCCTGGGGACACTCCATCTGCCCAGCCGGTTTTTCAACTGAATCAGCGAAGGCTTCAACATCTTTCTCATTAAAATGTGGCAATATTTTAACATATACCTGCTGTCTCCATCTCCGTCCTGTCAACATGACCTTCCTGACTCATCCATAACTTCTGAAGTTCAAATTCTCTCTCCCTTTCTCTCTTTGTCTCTCTCTGTCTGCCTTTGCTCAGCTAAGAATGTTCTCTTCCCT
>NW_025195231.1:0-4358 GCF_004010195.1 Chiloscyllium plagiosum | reverse complement strand
CTGCGAGGCAGCAGTGCTAACCACTGTGCCTCCACCCTCAGGTTTGCCCCACTGATATCTTCATGTGTCAGAGTAGGGTTTTTGCTCCTCAGCTCATGTTTTAGTTCAAATTCCTTTCCTTTCAATCTTTTCCTGAATCATTTGCTCTTTGTTCTTTCCTTGAGTGATGGAACTTTTAATTCCTCAGAGGTTTGCCGGGATCACGGAGGCATTGAATGCAGCCATTTCTATACTGCAGAAATGCAAGGTCAAGAAAGCCTTTTTACAGTTTTCTACTTTAAAATTCATTTCAAAAGCTGACAATTCCTTTTGTTTTGTTTGCGGGTTCAAATCACAGCAAGAGCCCCCCCATTTGTTATGATCAGACCCTAGGTGAGGTTCGCGAATTTGTTAAGATCTAATAAATATTCACAGCACTTTGATTTTGTGACCCATGGTCAAGGCAATTGCAAAAGGCTAGTATCTAGTACAGCTAGTAATTAGGAAAGTTAATAAAATGTTATTAATTATTGCGAGGGAGTTGCATGCAAAAGTCAGGAGCTTATGCTTCACTTATACAGGGCACTGGTGAGAACACATCTATCGCAATATGTACAATATTGTCTGTTTATTTAAGGCAGGATATGAATACATTGCAACCACTTCAGATAAAGTTTAGTAGAATAATACCAGAAGTGGCCAGTTGCCTTATGAAGAAACATTGGACAGGCAAGCTTGTGTCCGCTGGAATTTATGAGTAACGTGTTTTTATTGAAAGGTGTAAAATCCTGTGAGGTCTTGACAGGGTGTTTATGGAGAGAGTGTTTCCTGTTGTGGGAGACTCAGAGTTACTGTAATGGCTTCCCCATTGAAGTCAGAAGAGGAGATGTTTTGTTCTCTCAAGGTGTCTTAAGTCTTGGAAATGCTTTTCCTCACAAAGCAGTGGAAGCAGTGTCAATGAATTTTTTTAAGGCGAAGCTAGATGGATACTTAGTAAACACAGACAGATATGTGTAGTAGAATTTATTAATTACCAGATAAACCTTGATACTATTGAATGGCAGGGCAGCTTCGAAGGGGCATGTGGCCTATTCCTGTTCCTAAAGACGTGTGCATACTTGGGCATATGTGACTGCCTACAATGTTTGGAATTGCATCATAATATTTTTCTTAAATTGACAAGTGTTATACTCTTTTCTCAAATCAAAATTTTTTAATTACTTCCTTATTGTTTGAGGTGAATACATAAAAGTGCACTTTAATTGGGCAAAGTTGATCTTAGTTAAACCAGCATGTTGTTTTCATTTCAGATTTCAAGCATCTGTAGCATTTTGCTTTTATTTAAATAGTTATTGAAGTTCATGAAGTGAACTAAAATACAAAACCCACATAAAAGCAAAGAAGGAAACTTTTATAAACACTTTACATGATGCTAATTATACTACTTGTGAAACATGTTTCAGATACACGAGTTGCTCCGAGGAACAGATCAAGAATATCAGATCCTGAAGCTTACGAACACGAAGATAAATAAAAGTGTTATAAATTTTTGCTTTAAATTGTGTGACATTAATAAGCCATTAATGAGGATACAAGGGACAAAGAAAAGTAAGATGATTAGATTTGAAAAATAAATGTGGTTGTGGACTGCAACTTTGTAAATTCCTATGGCTCCTGTTAATAATTGCAGACATTTATTCCTCAATTAGATGTAGGTGTTTGTAAGTTTTCAGTGTACCAATTTGTACCAATTTCCTCCCTCACCCCACCGCACAAATATAAATGGAAGTGGGTTACTGGAGCCCTGGGGAGATTATTTGAGGATGTACATGCAAGACTAAGGTAAAGACTGTTGAGACAAATTGAAGACATATGGGAAGTGAGGAAATAAAATAAATGAGAAATTGTTGGAGATGCAGAATGTGACAGTGGTGACAGTTGGAGATGAATTGAAATAAAGTTGCATTTGATACAGCCTTGTTAAAAGAAAGCTTGAGTGTGCAGAGCTGCCTGAATGAAAATATGGCAAAGAACATGGTAATTGGGCAAGATTTAAAGCCACATGCTAAAAAGAACGTGACCACAAGGGGATGCTGAAATGAGGGGAAGTTGAGTTACCTCTTTTCACCTGGTCATAATGCTCCATCAAGTGACTAGCCATATAGAAATCTAATAGATTAGATTACTTACAGTGTGGAAACAGGCCCTTCGGCCCAACAAGTCCACACCGACTCACCACCCACCCCCCTACACTTTTACTACAGGCAATTTAGCATGACCTGCACATTTTTGGATTGTGGGAGGAAACCAGAGCACCCGGAGGAAACCCACGCAGACATGGGGAGAATGTGCAAACTCTACACAGAGAGTCACCTGAAGCAGGAATTGAACCAAGGTCTCTAGCGCTGTGAGGCAGCAGTGCTAACCACTGTGCCACCATGCCGCACATAATCTGACTAGCACTGTAACTGCTTCTTCCTGGTCAAGATGGGTGGTAGAGTAAGACGATAATTTTAGTAGTAGGGAAACCAATAGAATGTGTTCACCATCTGCATAAAGAGGCACATACAGTATGTGCTCATTCAATTTGACATAAATTCAGATCTAAGCCAATGTTTCTGAAAAGGTGGAGGTTCTTTTGTAATATTGGAGAAGATATCTGGAGAAGTGTAAAACCAGTGCGTATGGACTGTGTATTCTTAAAATTACAATTAATTCCAGTTTTTTTAAAAGAAAATCATCTTCATTGCTAGTATTTTGCCTGAGCAAAAAAGTAAAAGTCAATCCAATATTGACACTAAAAATAATTAATATTATTAATAAAAACAAATGTGCTAGTGTAACTGTCTCACAGCATCTGTAGAAAGAAAAACAGAATCAATGATTTGAGTCCACGTCTTCAGAAGTGTCATACTGACCTCAAAATTTTAACTCTTTCTCTCTCCACAGTTACTACCAGATCTGCTGAGTTTCACCAACACTTTGCTTTCATTGCTGGTTTCCAGCATCAGCAGTATTTTACTTTTATTTATGTTAGTGAAGCAGACTGAGAAACTAAATCCAAATGAAAGCAAGCAAGGATACCTTTATATACAACTTACATGCTAATTATACTTTGAAACATGTTTCAGATACACGAGTTGCTCCGAGAAACAGATCTAGAATATCAGACCATGAAGCTTATGAACATGAAGGTAAATAAAAGTGCTATACATTTGTGCTTTAACTTGTGTGTTATTAATAAGCAATCTCTTTTCTAATCAACTCAATTATTTTCAAGAAGGTACTGCTCTGTGTCCTTTATAACTGCAACTGGATGAACATTGGAGAGCAGTACATTCTCTCTTGCCTTCTCAGAGCAGTTGAATTTGTGATGCAGGATTTAAAGGGAAGGTAGTAGGCAAAGGGAAAAAGTGGATTCGATTTGAAACGTAATTGTGGCCTGCAACTTTGTAAATTCATGTGCCCTGTAAACGACTCCAAGCACCTACTCCTTGATTAGAGACAGGTGTTCATTAGTTCTGTGTGTACCAGTTTGTACTACACAAAGAAAAAACAGGTGCCCTGGGGAGATTATTTGAAGATGTACATGTAAGGCTAGGGTAAAACTGTTGGAGACAAAATGGAGAGACATGGGAGGTGAGGAAATCAGTAAACAACTATTGGAGGTGCAGAATGTGACATCAGTGGCAAGTGAAGATGGATTGAAATAAGGTTTACACGAGACACTCCTAGAAACACACACATGCACACACTCCTATAGACCCATACACTCACGCAGACCCTCCCTCGTACACAAGCTCTCTCTCATACGCTCACACATAGACTCCCACACTCACACAAGCACCCTCTCACAGATTTATACCCCTTTACACTCACACTCACATACATATACATGCTCTCTCACAGACACTCATACCTCCCCCCACCCCCCCACACGAGCACACCCACATATAAGTTTGTGGGGTGAATTTGTATTTGCAGAATTACATTTTATTTTGCTCTAAAATTGCTTAAAGCCATGTCAAGATTCTGTAAATCCCTTTTTTAGATTAGAATCAGTCTGAACATTGGGGCACAGACAGCCTCACACGGGGCACCTCACACCTTCAATGCACTATCTGGGCCAACATGGCACCTATTGTTAAAGTTCACTTGAGAATGTAACTTTAAGAAAGTTCTGAAACCAACATGCCCATTCTAAAAGATGAGGGACTTAATAAACAGTCCAGATCTTTTTCAATACATAATTTCAGTTACATCACACTGTAAATTTTTGCTATAAATTCTGTGTCCTGCGATCTTATACTCCACAACCACCTGATGAAGGAGCAATGCTCTGAAAACTAGTGCTTCCAAATAAACCTGTTGGACTATAG
>NW_025195230.1:0-4358 GCF_004010195.1 Chiloscyllium plagiosum | reverse complement strand
CCTACCTACCTACATACCTATCTATCTATCCAACTATCTATCTAATTATCTGTCGATCTATCCATCTACCTACCCATCCATCCATCTTCAACTCAATCATTCACTCTCTTTATTTGTTCTCTTTGTGAATGCTTGAATCACAGAGCAATCACAAAAGGCCACAAAGTATAGAAGCGTAGTAACACTATTTAGCCAATCAAAGTTTCTCTGCCTTTCGATTTTGACGGGTATGTTTCACACAATCCTTCTCCTGCCTTCTCCCCGTAATCCTTGATTCCCTAACCACTCCAGAAACTATCGATCTCTGCCTTCAACCCACAGAATGTCTTGGCATCCACAGCCCTCTGTGGTGAATAACCCCTCAGATTAATCACCCACTGGCTGAAGAAATTCATCATCTCAGTTCGAAAGGGATTTTTTTCACTCTGAAACTGTGCCCTTGGCTCCTATTGTCTCGTACGAGTTGAAACTTCTTCTCCACCTCCGCCCTATCCAGGGGTTTCAGAATTCTGAAAGTTTTAATCAAATTCCTCCTCATCTTTCCAACATCAGCAATGAAGAAGCAAGTTATCATGACAAATCACATTATTTCAATTAAGCGAGCAAACATTGGTGGTGGTGAGCCTGTGGACCTGCTGCATTTATCTTTCTCCAAGGTTAAATCCATGCTTTTGCAATATACTGTCAATGGAGTCTTGGTAACTTGCAGCAGTACTTCATGTAGATATCTCACATTGCTGCTACACTTCATTAATAGTTACTTGTCCAAATGTACCAGATCTTTATGAGTTGTCAATAAACTGCTTTGCCAAAGATGATGTTGATTTTCTTTTGGCTGTGGATTATTTCATCGTGTTTCTTGCTTGTCCTTTGTAACCATTGGGGAGAGACTCTTTAAACTTCGAGAACAAAGACAATTTGGAAATGTATATAGGCTTAAGAAGAAATGAGGGATTATTACTTTCTGTATTAATTGACTATCAGTCAACAAAAGCCTGGGGTGTGACAGAGTTACAATTATTCCTTTCCTGGCCTCTAAACTTTATGGTCATAGAGTCATAGAGTCCCAAGCACCATGACAGGTCGTTCGGTACAAACAGGTCCATGCTGCCCAAAATTTCCACCATCGCTGACCTCATTTTCTTGGACTTGTCGATATCCTTCAAAACCAAGTATTTGTCCAAATGCCTTTTAAATGTTAATGCACCCGCCTCAAGCACTTTCGCTGGCAGCTCATTCCATATTCGGAACAAGCTTTGTGTAAAGCTTTCCCCTCAGGTACACTGTTGTTCTTTCCCCTCCAACCTTTCACTGATGTCTTCTTGTCCTCCGTTCCCCAATCTTGGCAAAAGAACTGACTGCATGCACCAGTTCCATGCATCTCATGAGCCTATACACATCTAGGTGGACCCCCCTCAGTTTCCTACACTCGAAAGAAGAAAGTCCTAGCTGGTCCAAACTCTCCTTATATCTGAGGCTGTTGAGTTCTGGTAACATCCTTGTAAATGTCTTCTGCACATTTTCCAGTGTAATAACATCCTTCCTATAGCAAGGTGACCGAAACAGAAAATACCCCAATTACAGTCTCACCAATGTCCTGTACAACTACAACATAACCTCTCAGCTTCTTTACTCAATGCTCTGACTAATGAAGACCAGTGCACCAAAAGCCTTCTTCACTGCCCTGTCCATCTGTGACTCCATTTTCAGAGAACTATGCACATGAAATCCAAAGTCTCTCTGTTCCACTCCACTCGTTAAGGCTCTACCATTCGCCATGAAACCCCTACGTTGATTCGACTTTCAAACGTGCAAGACCTCACACTTATCTATAGAGAACTCCATTTGCCATGTATCAGACCACTTCACCAGCTGATCAAGGTCCTGCTGTAATTTTGATAACTTTTCTCACTGTCCACGATGCTGCCTCTTTTACTCTCATCTGCAAACTTACTAATCATGCCTTATACATTCTCATCCAAATCATTGATGTCGATAACAAACAACAATGGGCTCAGCACCGACCCCTGAGACACTCCACTGGTCACAGGTCTCCAGTCCAACAAGCAGCCTTCCACTATTACACTTTGCTTCCTATCATCAAGCGAATTGTGTATCCAATTTGCCAACTCGCCCTGGATTCCACGCGACCCAAACTTCCAGAGCAGTCTACCATCTGGAAGCTTATCAATGACCTTACTGACGTCCATGAAGACTACATCTAACGCCCTGACGACATCATTATTCCTGGTCACTTCATCAAAGAACTCCAACAAATTTGTAAGGCACGATCTCCAAAGCACAAAACGGTACTGACGACTGCTCATCAAACTCAATATCAGCAAAAGTATGAATATCATTCCTCAGAATGCTACCTAAAAAACTAACCTACCACAGAATTTCAGCTTTCTGCTCTGTCGTTTCCAAGTTTTTCTTTGCAACATTTCTTGAATCAGGGCACAACCAGCCCTGCCCTTTGGTCGTCTGTGAACTCAGCTGTGGCTAAAGATGAATCAAATATTTCAGCCAAGGCCCCCAAATATTCTTCTTGAGTGTCTTGAACAGTTTTTGGATATATCCGTTCAGGACTAGGAGATTTACCAACCTTCATACATTCTAATACGTTGAACAACTCTTCCACTGTGATATGGACTCAAGGTATCAACATTCACTTCCCAAGTTCCCAAGTCCTCATGACTTTCTCCACGGTAAATACAGATGAGAAATATTCATGGAGGACCTCGTCCATATCCTACAGCTCATTTACATGTTCACTTTAGTCATCAGGGTGGTATTCTCTCTGAAGTTATTATTTTTTCCTTTAATATGCTGAAAGAAACTCGTTGCATTCACTTAATCTTCTCAGCCATGGCTCTCGTTTGCCCACTTTGCTCATTCCTGATTTCCTCCTTCTCTAAACTCCTGTATCCCTATTTATCCCCAGGGTAACCGTGATTCCAGCTTCCTATATCTGAGCCATTCCTCCTTTTTTCCCTGGTCAGCGCATCAATATATCTTCTGATACAGTATTTCTTATTCCTGCCAACCTTGCTCATCACCCTCTCAGGAACATATTGACCTTGAAGATTTAAAGGTCTTCCATTTGCCAGCACTCTATTTGTGTTCAAAGAAACTACTCCAATCAACCCCTCCAAGATGCACTCTAATTCCATCAAAGTTCGACTTGCCCTAATTCATACTTGAACCTATTTCCCAAGACTTGTTTGAGTGTTGTCCCTTCCAGAGTAGGCCCCTTCACGTACTGCTTGAGGAAACTTTCCTGAACACATTGATTAAATCTGACCCTACCCATGCCTTGTATGGTCTGGCAGTCCCAATCTATGTTAGGAAAACTAAAATACCCCAATCTGACAAACTAATTACGCCTACAATTCTCCTCTGTTTCTCTGCTTATTTGTTCCTCAACTATTTGGCAGCCAATAGCACAACCCCGATAACATCACCATCGCTTTCTTATTTCTCAGCTATGCCCACAAAGTCTCAATGTATGACCCTTCAGTTATTTCATTTCTGATCACTGCTCTGATACTCGCCTTAATCAATAATGGAACTGTCCCTCCCCTCGTTCAACCACCTCTCTCCCACATAAACGTCCTATGACCTGGCACATTAAGCTGCCATTCCTGTCCCTCTCCAAGCCATACTTCGGTAATGGTGATAATATCCCATGCATACTTGATACATATTTAGCAACTGGTCACTTGGACAAATAATATTACTCAACTCAATTTTATGTTATGAAATGTTCGTGAAAAAATTGTCGAGTTCTTTTATTTATTCATAAAATATGGCACATCAAGTTGTTTTCATAAAAATTTTGCTCATTTTGGGGAAAACAAGAACCCGCCTTAATCGAACATGCCTAATTCAGCGTTTTTGCAAACTTAATATCTCAACGATGAAAAGCAAAATAAGCATTTAAAGAAATTCCAAGAGAAAAAAGAAATCTTATAAGGTCTAGTTGGATAGGCTGAGTTGTGTTGGGGTTCTTTAATCTATTCTTTGTGATTCATTGTGTAATTTTGTGAATGAATTTTAGTCTGTTTTAAAATCTAGTAGTCAAACAAGCTAACTTAATTTTCACTGTACACTTACTGAAAAAAGTTGCAAAGCTATTTTATGAGCTGCCTGCTTAAGAATGTTTTGAGTAGTCTGGCTTAGTCCATAACAGTTTGGGGGCTTTTTGTGGGATTTTAAACAGCTAGTGGCAGGTGCTAGTGTCTTTATTTCGGGTGTTGATTGGGTGGGCAAAGCTTGGGATAGGATATGGCTTTTTCAGTCGCCAAAACGTTTCTGGATGTGGTTGTAGTGACTTTGGAAGTTTTTCAAAAAGTGAA
>NW_025195229.1:0-4356 GCF_004010195.1 Chiloscyllium plagiosum | reverse complement strand
GATGTCCACATGATTGGGAAACAGTGAGGATGTGCACATGATTGGGAAACAGTGTGGATGTACACATGATTGGGAAGCAGTGTGGATGTCCACATGATTGGTAAACAGTGTGGATATACACATGAATTGGGAAACTGTGTGGATATACACATGATTGGGAAACAGTGTGAATATGCACATGTGCATATTCACACTGTTTCCTAATCATGTGCATATTCACACTGTTTCCCAATCATTTGTATGTCCACACTGCTTCCCAATCATGTGTATATCTACACTGTTTCCCAATCATGTGTACATCCACACTGTTTCCCAAACATGTGTATATCCACACAGTTTCCCAATTCATGTGTATATCCACACTGTTTACCAATATACACATGATTGGGAAGCAGTGTGGATATACACATGATTGCTGAACAGTGTGGATGCACACATGATTGGGAAACAGTGCGGATGTACACATGATTGGGAAGCAGTGCAGATATACACATGATTAGGAAACAGTGTGAATATGCACATGATTGGGAAACAGTGTGGATGCACACATGATTAGGAAACAGTGTGGATGTACACATGATTGGGAAGCAGTGTGGATGTCCACATGATTGGTAAACAGTGTGGATATACACATGAATTGGGAAACTGTGTGGATATACACATGTTTGGGAAACAGTGTGAATATGCACATGATTGGGAAACAGTGTGGATGCACACATGATTGGGAAACAGTATGGATATACACATTATTGGGAAATAGTGTGGATGTCCACATGATTGGGAAATAGTGAGGATATACACATGATTGGGAAACAGTGTGGATATACACATGATTGGCAAACAGTGTGGATGCACACATGATTGGGAAACAGTGTGGTAAAACACATGATTGGGAAATAGTGTGGATGTCCACATGATTGGGAAACAGTGAGGATATACAAATGATTGGGAAACAGTGAGGATATACACATGATTGGGAAACAGTGTGGATATACACATGATTGGCAAACAGTGTGGATGCACACATGATTGGGAAACAGTGCGGATATACACATGATTGGGAAATAGTGTGGATGTCCACATGATTGGGAAACAGTGTGGATGTACACATGATTGGGAAACAGTGAGGAGATACACATGATTGGGAAGCAGTGTTGACATACACATGATTGGGAAACAGTGTGGATATACAAATGAGTGGGAAGCACTGTTGATATACACATGTTTGGGAAACAGTGTGGATACACACATGAGTCGGAAACAGTGTGGATGTTCACATGAATTGGGAAACAGTGTGGGTGTTCATATGAATTAGGAAACAGTGTGGATATACACATGATTGGGAAACAGTGTGGATGCACACATGATTGGGAAACAGTGTGAATATACACATGATTGGGAAACAGTGTGGATGTTCACATGATTGGGAAGCAGTATGGATATACATACACATGATTGGGAAACAGTATGGATGCACACATGGTTGGTAAACAGTGTGAATATACACATGATTGCGAAACATTGTGGATATACACATGATTGGGAAACAGTGTGGTTATACACATGATTGGGAAGCAGTGTGGATGTACACATGAATTCGGAAACAGTGTGGACATACACATGTTTGGGAAACAGTGTGCATACACTCATCATTGGGAAACAATGTGGATGTACACATGATTGGGAAACAGTGAGGATATACAAATGATTGGGAAACAGTGTGGATATACACATGATTGGCAAACAGTGTGGATGCACACATGATTGGGGAACAGTGTGAATATGCACATGATTGGGAAACACTGTGGATGCACACATGATTGGGTAACAGTGTGGATATACACATGATTGGGAAACAGTGCGGATATACACATGATTGGGAAATAGTGTGGATGACCACATGATTGTGAAACAGTGTGGATATACACATGATTGGGAAACTGTGAGGATATACAAATGAGTGGGAAACAGTGTGGATGCGCACATGTTTGGGAAACAGTGAGGATATACAAATGATTGGGAAACATTGTGGATATACACATGAGTGGGAAGCAGTGCAGATGTACACATGATTAGGAAACAGTGTGAATATGCACATGATTGGGAAACAGTGTGGATGCACACATGATTGGGAAGCAGTGTGGATGCACACATGATTGGGAAACTTGGTGGATATACACGTGATTGGAAACTGTGTGGATGTACACATGAATTGGGAAACAGTGTGGATATACAAATGATTGGGAAACAGTGTGGATGTACACATGATTGGGAAACAGTGAGGATATACAAATGATTGGCAAACAGTGTGGATGTACACATGATTGGGATACAGTGTGGATGTACACATGATTGGGAAGCAGTGTGGATACACAAATGATTGGGAAACAGTGTGAATAAGCACATGATTGGGAAACAGTGTGGATGCACACATGATTGGGAAACATTGTGGATGTACACATGATTGGGAAGCAGTGCAGATATACACATGATTGGGAAACAGTGTGAATATGCACATGATTGGGAAACAGTATGGATGCACACATGATTGGGAAACAGTGCGGATATACAAATGATTGGGAAATATTGTGGATGTCCACATGATTGGGAAACAGTGAGGATGTACACATGATTGGGAAACAGTGTAAATATACACATGATTGGGAAGCAGTGTGGATATACACATGATTGCTAAACAGTGTGGATGCACACATGAATGGGAAACAGTGCGGATATACAAATGATTGGGAAGCAGTGTGGATGTACACATGATTGGGAAACAGTGAGGATATACAAATGATTGGGAAACAGTGTGGATGTACACATGATTGGGAAACAGTGTGGATGCACACATGATTGGAAACATTGTGGATGTACACATGATTGGGAAGCAGTGCAGATATACACATGATTAGGAAACAGTGAGGATGTACACATGATTGGGAAACAGTGTAGATATACACATGATTCGGAAGCAGTGTGGATGTACACATGATTGGGAAGCAGTGTGGGAAGCAGTGTGGATGTACACATGATTGGGAAGCAGTGTGGATGTCCACATGATTGGTAAAGAGTGTGGATATACACATGAATTGGGAAACTGTGTGGATATACAGATGTTTGGGAAAAAGTGTGAATATGCACATTATTGGGAAATAGTGTGGATGTCCACATGATTGGGAAACAGTGAGGATATATACATGATTGGGAAACAGTGTAGATATACACATGATTGGCAAACAGTGTGGATGCACACATGATTGGGAAACAGTGCGGATACACACATGATTGGGAAATAGTGTGGATGTCCACATGATTGGGAAACAGTGTGGATGTACACATGATTGGGAAACAGTGAGGATATACAAATGATTGGGAAACAGTGAGGAGATACACATGATTGGGAAGCAGTGTTGACATACACATGATTGGGAAACAGTGTGGATATACAAATGAGTGGGAAGCAGTGTTGATATACACATGTTTTGGAAACAGTGTGGATATACACATGATTGGGAAACAGTGTGGATATACACATGAGTCGGAAACAGTGTGGATGTTCACATGAATTGGGAAACAGTGTGGGTGTTCACATGAATTTGTAAACAGTGTGGATATACACATGTTTTGGAAACAGTATGGATGCACACATGGTTGGTAAACAGTGTGAATATACACATGATTGCGAAACATTGTGGATTTACACATGATTGGGAAACAGTATGGATATACAAATGATTGGGAATCAGTGTGGATGCACACATGATTGGGAAACAGTGTGGATATACACATTATTGGGAAGCAGTGTGGATGTCCACATGATTGGGAAACAGTGAGGATATACACATGATTGGGAAACAGTGTACACATGATTGGGAAACTGTGCGTATGTACAAATGATTGGGAAGCAGTGTGTATATACATACACATGTAAACATGATTGGGAAACAGTGTGGACATACACATGATTGGGAAACCGTGTGCATATACTCATGATTGGGAAACAGTGTGGATGCACACATGATTGGGAAACTTTGTGGATATACACATGATTGGGAAACTGTGTGGATGTACACATGAATTGGGAAACAGTGTGGATATACTCATAATTGGGAAACAGTGTGGATGTACACATGATTGGGAAACAGTGAGGATATACAAATGATTGGGAAACAGTGTGGATGTACACATGATTGGGAAACAGTGTGGATGCACACATGATTGGAAACATTGTGGATGTACACATGAGTGGGAAGCAGTGCAGATATACACATGATTGGGAAACACTGTGAATATGCACATGATTGGGAAACAGTGTGGATGCACATGATTGGGAAACAGTGTGGATATACACAT
>NW_025195228.1:0-4356 GCF_004010195.1 Chiloscyllium plagiosum | reverse complement strand
TCTGCACGTATATTTATGTGGCGAGTCCAGTTGGATTTCTGGTCAATGGTAACCCCAAGTGTATTGAAAGAGGGTGGGGTGGGGAGTTTAGTGTCAAATATGCTGTGGAATACCAAGTGGTTATATTGTTTCTTGTTGGTGATGGTCATTGTCTGGAATTTGTGTGGTCCGAGTGTTACTTGTCACTTGTCAGCCCAAGCCTGGATATTGTCCAGACCTTGTTGTATTTTGGCATGGACTGCTTCCATACCTGAGCATTTGCGAATGGTGCTGAACATTGTGCAGTCATCGTCGAATATCCCCACTTCTGACCTTATGATGGAGAGAAGGCCATTGATGAAACAGCAGAAGATGTTTGGACCTAGGTTTCATCCAGAGGGCCACTGGTGATATTAGCTAGTATGGTGATGAAACGTCTGAAAATGAACATTCCAGCTCATGGAGCAAACCTACATCCACATTATCGTGACGGAGTACTGCAGAGATATTCTGGAACTGAGATGACTGAACTCCAACAACAATGACCGTTTTCCTATTTGTCAGGTATGACTGCAATAATGAAGTACTAGCTTGCAATATCCATTTTGCTTGGGTTCCTTGATACCACATTTGAAAGAATGCAGCCTTGATTTCAAGTGCTGGAATTCAGTTCCTTTTTCTCTGTTTGAACAAAGGGTGTGATGAGGTCAGGAGCTGGGTGGCCCAGGTGGAACCCAAACTGGGCATCACTGAGCAGGTTATTGCTGAGCTGGTGCTGCTTGATAGCACTGTTGATGGGCCCGTCCATCACTTTATTGATGATGGAGAGCAGAATGATAAGGCGGTATTTGGCTGGGTTGAATTTGTCCTGCATTTCATGTACAGAACATACTTGAGCAGTTTCCCCCCCCATTTCTGCACTCTCTGTTGCACCAGGGTTAATCCTCTGGCTTGATGATAATGGTTGAGTGGTTTATATGCTGGGCCATGACATTACAGATTGTGTAGGAGTATAGTTTTTCTGCTATTGATGGACCACAGCATCTTATGGATGCTCAGTCTTGAGTTGCTATATCTGTTGGAAGTCTGTGCCATTTAGCATGATGATAGTGCCACACAACACAATAGAGTTTATTCTCAATGTGATCGTGAGACTTTGTCTCCTCAACGACAGTGCGGTGGTCAGTTTTACTGATGGCATCATAGACAGATGCAATGCAGTTGATAGATTGGTAAAGATGAAGCCAGGTGTTATTTCCCCTCTCGTTCATTCCCTGACTACCTTCGGCAGACCCAGTCTGGTAGATATGTCCTTTAGGACCCGACAAGCATGATCAGTAGTACTGCTGCCAAACCACTCTTGGTGGATGAGTTTGAAATTCCTCATCTAGAATACACTTTGTGCCCTTTTCACAGTCAGTGCTTTCTCCAAGTGTTGTTCAACATGAGGGACTACTGATCCAGCTGAGGAATGACATTACATGATCATCAGTAGGGCTGCATTGCCTACATTTAATCTAAAGCCATGGGACTTCATTGGGTCTGGAGGTAATTTTGGGGACTTGCAGAGCAACTACCTCCGGAATGTATCGCACTGAGCTGCCCCCTCTGCTAGATCGGTCCTGACCTTGGGCCAGGACATATCCAGTGATGGTGATCGTGGTGTCTGGGATACTTCTGTAAGGTAAAGTTTCGTGAGCATGTCTATGTCAGGCTGTTGCTTGACTAGTCTGTAAGGCAGTTGTCCCAATATTTGCACTACCCCTCAGATGTTAGTAAAGATGACTTTGCAAGTTCGACAGTGATGTTTCCAACTGACTTTTTCGGTGGTCAGATCGATATCTGTTGTTCCACCCGGTTTCATTTCTTTGAGAGTTTGTCGCAATTGGTATAACTGAATGACAGGCTAGACCACTTCAAAGGTTGATTGAGAGTCATCACATTGCTTTGGGTCTGGAGTGAGGATGGAAGGTTACTTCATTGGAGGATATTAGTGAACCAAATGGGTTTTCTTTTCTGACAATCGGCAATGATTTCATTCTCCTCAGCAAATTCTTAATTCAAGTTTTTTTTAAATTATTGAATTGAATTTCCACCATCCGCAGTGACTGGATTTGAACCTGGGTCCACAGAACAGGAGCTGATTTTCTGGAGTGATAATCTAGCGATAATACCATGAGGCCCTACTTGGAACCACATGTTGTACTCAGCTGCTATTTCTAGTGTTGCCCTGTTTTTCTTTCATTGCTTATGTTATTCTGGAATCTCATCCGTCATTAAATCCTAATTGAAATACACCGTCATGAACGTCTTCTGGACTGCTCGAATTTCATTCAGTTTATTTTGTTTGCACATGCATTTCAAGGCAGCTGTACATCAGAGAAGTACAGGAAGAGACAACGAGTGATTGTGCACTGTATCTGTCACCGTCCAGCTTATCTGTCCAGGCACCTAAAGTGTTTATTGTGGGTCAGAGAGCCGCCGAATTATAACACAGATGGAGGTCAGTCAACCCATTGTGGGGTCACAAGCTCTTCAACTGCATAATTGGAGACAGAGAGAATGTATGGAGATAGATGGTACGAGAGAGAAATAAACAGAGTAAAACAAAGTGAAGGGAGATAAACTGAGAGAGGATAGAAAGGGGAGCGACTGACTGAGTGCGAGAGGAAGAGGTATTAGATGAGGGTGAAGTCAGATAGATCAGAAGACAGCATGAGAGTAGATAAATACGGACAGACAGAAGTTGGAAGTTTTATTTAGAAATTCCTCTGAACTGCAAGCCCTTTGTCTGAGTGCATACCCTGTGACCACTCTGCTGATCCTGGCTGTCATCCCAGATCATTTTTTTCCAATAATATCACAGAGCTGGGTTACTGACAGCTAAACAGAACCCAATAGACCAGTAGACTAGTTCCATGGCGAAGGTGGATTTTTAAAATAAACTGTACCACGAGCACAAGGAAATGATAACCCCACCCAACACTCCCACTCCACCTCCAGATACTGTGTGAGAGACTGGTCCAGAGAATCTCAGTGAGGGGGATCACTGACAGAGGGGAAATCAGCATCTCCGCTGTGGATCAAATAATGATTGATAAAGTTTGCACATTACTTTCCTAATTTTCTAATCCACATTTCAATTTATATAACTCAATATCAGGAGTGCATTTTAACAATCTTATCTCTTTGTACTTTGCATATTTTGGTCTGTATAGAAAATCATTTTGTCCCTGTATTTTGTATTGCATAAATACATTTCATTAATATTGTCTCTGCTAATTTCTCATTGTAGATATATCCTTGAATCTGTTCTTCGTATGAGTTATGAAGAGTAACGTTCCAATAACGTTCCAGATAACTGGGGAACATCAATGTCCCTCCTCCCAGTTTGAACAGCCATGTCCCCCAGTCCTCTCTATCTTCTTTCTTTTCCCCAATGGCATAATCACAATGTGATTGTCGTCCAGTAAATGATACTTCATCACAGTTCCTTAACATTGATATCATCAACACCCACGCTTGCCCTCTCTGATTCTGGAGTAACAATCTGAATTGTTTCTGTCACGTACAATTCTCTGTTAACATATGCATGCCGATTGATTGTTGCCATCAGATCATGGACAGAAGATGTTCTCTCAATATTTTAGTGATTTTGCAGAATGACTGATCAGTAATTACAGGATTTATTTCTTCATTTATGAGCAGAGAAGCATGCTTATGTTCAGTTAAACCCCTGGCATTGCCTCTATATCCAAGGCAGACTGAATGATTACACACAATCAATCTGCCATCTTCAACATTTCTTCCTTCAGTCACACTCACATATCACATCCAGAATGCATAAATGTTCAAGGTTATTTTGAATTTTAATAAAACACAATCAAATTGAAAGAGGGTAGCTGGAGCTATTTGTTGAGCGATTGTGATTATATGAGTCTCCATGGATCCTATGGGTCCCTAAAAAGTTTCCCTCTTCTATCAATAAGGGAATGCATTCAATGTGTTATCCCATAGTATGAGCGGGAGCATCACGCACACCAGTAACAGGGACCAGCAGCTTCAGAAAGAGAGTGAGGAGAGATCAGAATCTGGGAACATTAGACTGGAATGTTCCAACAATGGATCAGGATCTGAGAACATTCAACTGGAAATTTCCAGCAATGGACAGGGGTTTATCCTCGGGGCTTTTCTGGCTTTCCCAGCCTTGGATATCATTAGCATCGCGGATTGAAGATGTACTGATGGTTCTTCAAGCTGGTTACTATCCTATTCTTGCTTATAGTTGGTGTTCCTCATAAGTCACTGTATCTGTCTAGTGAAATGGTCTGAACTGAATTGATAGTCATGATATGTAAATTTTGGAGAAGTGCAAGT
>NW_025195227.1:2884-4356 GCF_004010195.1 Chiloscyllium plagiosum | reverse complement strand
GAGTACGCAGGAAATAGAGGTGTTCCACACATGTTCAGACGAATTGGATCAGTTTAGTAACGCAGCATATGTCTGAACAGACACGATTGCTGTATTGCTCTACGTTTAAAATCATAATGGTAGAATATGTAGATAAGAGTGGGAGAGCGATAATTTAAGTGGCCAATTAGAGTGTGAGATAGAGAGGGAGAGGAAGAAGAGGGAAGTGTAAACATGAACAAAGATAGACAGACAGAGAGAGAGAGGAGAGCTCACGAACGATTCAGAGGAAGAGATAACAGAAAATATGAATGATCTGTAGACCCTTCACCAGTATCTTTTGGAGCTCCAAAATCTTTCAGAGTCCTGCACACATAATGACTTGTATTTACAACTCTAAGAGAGGAATCACGAAAAGATATTTGTTTATCACAGTGATGGATCAGTCTTTTTTTAAAAAAGGATAAAATAATCACTCTCTGAACATGTATGCACGAGGGGTAATTGAAAGTCTCTTCAGTGTTGTTACTCAAAATGACAGATCGACTCCCACAACTTTCAGGGTCGGGTATTGGTGGAACCTTTCTCTGATCAGTTTTTTTTTTATCTGAATCCCACTGTTAGATGTGGTTAGCCATTTACGTTTGAGCAAATCAGATTCCGACCTGTGCCGTACCCTCCCGTCAGAGCATCCTCTGTATGATGTTCAATTCACAGGAGGTCGGCTTGTTTGGCTGAGGGAGGGTACACGGTGGAAAGTCAGCATCGGTCCTCCATTCCCAGGTCAGGACGTACGTATTGAGATCTTGTAGTGTTAGGAATCAACAGTGAGTACATCCAGGGTCATTCACTTCGCACCGTGGACACGACTGCACCACCAACTCTGGAGTTTGTATACTTCTAGTGGGGCAAGGATAGAATGTGCACTGCTCCTGATCGAAGCTGGGACTTGTTGGTACGCAATGATTCTCTAATGCTGACTGTATTGGAGCTATAAGATGTCAGTATTCTCTTGCCTTTTCTTAACTCCCCCTCTCTTTCTGTCAATATGAGCAAACACACAAATCACAATGAAAAATGAGTAACGAACAAGGGGTTGCAATCAATGATATAAGTTTTATTGCCGCAAGTCAGAAGGTAATGTTTCAGGGGTGATGAAATTGACTCAGTGGAGCTGAGCCTAAGCAACAGGAATACAGTAAGTATCAGTTGGAGGCTCAGAAGAGTCGCAAACATGGGACAATTCCCAATGTCTCAATTATTTCTTCTTACAGCAGCGTAATCCTTCAGGGCAATACACAACTATGTATACTTCTCCTGGATGGCAGAAATTCGCTCTGCACACTCCTCCGACAAATTCACAAGAGGAGAATCCACCTTGCCAACAGAAAGGGAGACATTATTGAAGCAACGGTCGAAACAGACCAACCCTGATGCCTGCTATCACTGATATACATGGACCTCAGAACGCTGTACAATATTCCCATTGCCAT
>NW_025195227.1:0-2551 GCF_004010195.1 Chiloscyllium plagiosum | reverse complement strand
CTGACCTGCACATCTTTGGACTGTGGGAGGAAACCGGAGCACCCGGAGGAAACCCATGCAGACACGGGGAGAACGAGCAAACTCCACAGTCAGTCATCTGAGGCGGGAATTGAAGCCGGGTCTCTGGCACTGTGAGGTAGCAGTGCTAACCATTGTGCCACCGTGCCTCCCACAACATATTGGGGCTCTTCAGTGCCAGTGGACATTTCCTTCGAAAATGCAGCTAACCTTTTCACGCTAATTTGTTGTTTCTCTTTCTAATTTTTCGATTGCATAAATAGTTCAGAACATTGTACTATCAGAATTGTTCTTCAAACTTCCACTAAATAACAAAATTGTAACTGTGATCAAACTATGCGTTACGAAAATGCTCCTTTATAGAATGCTTACACACTGAGAACTTCCTGTTTACAGAGAGCTGATAACTTCCTCAATGTTTCCTCCTGTGGAGAATCTCATCTTGTCCAGTTTATCTCTATGGATACTACAGTTTTAGGTGCAACCGTCTTATGTTAGCTGATTTACGTAGTAGATTTGCTTGTTCAGTTTAACTTCAGATTTGAGTTGTTACAAAAGTACCCCATTCACGAAACCATTGCATAATTACCTGTCGAGTGTGCAGAATATCCTGGCAGAAGGGAACTAATATTTCTTGAGAAGCAGCCTTTGTAAACCACTTAACAAGCAAGGGGAAATTTATCAGTGATCTTTAAAGATGGCAATGTCCCTTTAGACGATGCACTTTTACGACTTAGAGACTATCACCACACTGCAATGATCACTGAACACAATTCCTGGAACACGACTACTGACAGGGTTGTTCCGCCACAAATATGGAGTTGTCATCAAGAAATTTCAAATCTACCCTTTTGAAGACAGGGAGCTTCTCTCTGCCTTTAAATACAGGCTATTTATGTTCAGAGGGTTACTGTTGATCTGAAACTGAATAGAATATAAATTACGACCATTTAAATATGAAGGTTACAAAAACAGTTCCGAGTCTTGGGAGATCTGGGCGAGTAACTCATCTCCTAACTCCCTGAAGTCTGTTCACCATCTGTAAGGTGAAAGTAAGGATTGCAATGGAAATCATCTGACTTGCTTGAGCGGGTGCAACTCCGACAATGCCCAAGAAACTCGACACAATTCCACGAAAAGCAGCCACTTAGTGCGCAACATATCTCGAGCCGCCCCTCTACTGCCGATGCGCACTAGCAACAGTGAGCATCGTCAACCATGATTGCAGGATTTTAAAGAGAAAGAAAGAATAGAGAAACTGAGCTTGTTCTCCTCGGCGCCGAGAAGAGGAAATTTAATTCAGATGCTAAAAATTGTGGACAATTTTGAAAGGGTAATGAAGGATGTTTTTTTTTTACTTGTTGGTAGGTCAGTAAGTGGGATTTTAATTTCAAGATTTTCAGCAAGAGAACTGGGAATGTGATGAGGAGAAAGGTCTTCAGACTGAAATTTGTTAGTATTTGCAATGTGTTTCTTAAAGATTGTTTCATTCTGCTGGGACAACTGCTGATCATATTGAAAAGCACTCTCCAGGTCCCTGTTCTCCTGTACTCCCCTCATGTTGTCCCACTGGGAGTTATTACTCAGAGAATTATCAGGAGTGGAGTGCATTGCCTGGGTGTTTGGTGGAGGTGAATTCCATCGCAGATTTCAGACAACAGAGCAGATATATGTTTGGAAGTGATGATTAGAGAGGACTGCAGAGAGAGGATTTGAGGACAGGACAAGCGGGGTTTCCCTTTTCGGAGCCAGTACATGCACGATGGCTGCAATGTCTTCCTTGCTTACTATAAACGTTCCAGAATTCTCATTATTTTATGGAGACTGGGTCCAATGTGATTCATGAAAACTCAGGGAGACCCACAGATACATTGAAGCAAAGAATTCCTTTGAGATGCTTTAGCCCATCAAGTATCTGCTGCCAAAGACATCCAAAACCTGCATGAGGCCATATTCCCACACATCCATCGATGTCAGTGCTTACTAAAGGGTGCAGTGTTCCCACCTCAGCTACCCTGCCAGGCAGAGCATTTCAGACTACCACCCCTCTATGAATGATGAATTATTCCCTCCATTCCTATCTGCAAACCTGCCATTTCCATTAAAATGTTCTCCTCTTTGGTCTGGCCAATTCAATGAAGTGGAACAGTTACATCGTACCCTCTCTGCCCGTGACCCTCATAATCATTAATAGCTCCAACAGGACTCCTCGGAACGTCGCTGCTCCAAAGAAAACAATCTGAGCTTAGTCTATCTCCCTTCTCAGATGAATTGATTCAACCCACTTTAGCTGTGACTCTCCTTCTGTGTGTGGGTGTGTCTGTGTGTATGTGTATAGGTGCACGCAAGTGGGAGAGAGAGAAGTGGAGCACGTTTAGAATGAATGAATTAATGCTTGTTTGATCTAAGCCTTTCTGTCTGTCTGTCTGATCATCAAGCGATGACGTAGATCAAAAGTGCAAATCAAAGCCATGTTTTCTTTTGTAAAAAATCACTTGACTTTATTAAAAGAATCGGCGTCTTCCCTGACAAC
>NW_025195226.1:0-4355 GCF_004010195.1 Chiloscyllium plagiosum | reverse complement strand
TGGGATTGTATTCATGAGAGTTTAGAAAGTTGAAGGGAGATTTGATAGAAACTCACAAGATAATCTGTGGCTTAGAAGGGGCGGACGCTGGGAATTTGTTTCTGTCAGGTAGGGAGACTAGGACGCGTGGGCGCAGCCTTAGAATTACAGGGGGTCTATTTAGAACAGAAATAATGTACTATTGCTTGGCATCTGAACCTACCTCTTTGGATTCTGACCAATATGAAAGATGAGCAGAGATGATGGCCTCAATGTCTTATAATTGATTCAGAGACCGATGTTCGATGTCCACCATGGCAGATTGTGGAACTTCAATTCAATCGAAATCAAGACTTCTACTGTCTGATGGTGGCAATGAAAGGTTGTCAGTTGTTAGAAAAGAAACCATCTCACTCACTAATATCATTTAGGGAGTGTAACCTGTCATCCTTTCCTAGTCTTGGTGTACATGCGACTCCAGATCTATAATAGTCTGGTTTATTCTGGGCAATAAGGGAAGGGTGGTAAGTGTTGGTCTAGCCAGCGACACCCATAACCTTTCAATTAATAAAAGCAAATGGAGTTCCCTGTGCACAGATAACTCACTGTTCCTGAAGAATGCTCCCTTTTTAGACCACTCCCTGGTATTTGAATATTCCCATACCGAGTCCATTGTCTCAACTATGAAATTCCCAAAATGGATCCACTTTTGAAGTTAAGAGATCCTAAAACTCACTCAGCACCGATACATTGGCCATTACTCTGCAGGCAACCGAGGCAACAGGTTCTGTCTACTGGTTTTGAGACCATCAAGAGTTGGGAAACTCATTGGACTTGGCAAATTAAGCTTTAACACGGATTATCCACTGGGATAACTGATGCCTTGAATTCAGCACCTAGCACCCATCCTTTCACCTTGTACATTTGTCCCACTCTCTGCCATACAGGACGTTCCCTTAGAGACTAGCCAGCCTTTGGATTCAGAGATTCCCTTCCAAATGTGGAAATTGTGATTACTTTAAAATGTACTCACGGAGTGTAAGCTTTAACTGTCAGGCACGTGATGGTGTCTCTGTGCATCTGCGTCCCTTGTTCTTCCAGGTGCTGGAGGTCATGGGTGTGTGAGGTGCTGGTAAAAAGAGCCCTGCCCTATTCCTGGTTTGCATCTTGTTGGTGGTATTCATTGCTGGCCGTGGTGTCATTGGTGAAGAGAGTGTGTGCTGAATGGTCAGTGGGGAAATTATGCCAATCAGCTGTTTGTCCTGGACAATGTGGAGCTTTGTGAATGTTGCACTCAGTGTTGTATGTGAGCTGCACTCAGCCAGTTATTTGGACAGAATTCAATCCCACCCCTGAGTGATGCTTTCTGGATGGTGGGGATGGATTGGAGAGGCAGGCAGGGAGGTTATTGTCACAGGAAGCAGAGTGTCTGACAGACTCCTGTGTCCACAGCACCTGTACGGCTGGAACAGGTCATTTCCTCGTCAATGATTGGTCCGGGTTGTGGATAATAATGCACTCAGTGATTGCAATGTCATAAAACGCCAATAGGAGATTGGTAGATTCTCACGTTTTGAGTTGGTGCTTGTGGGATATGAATGTTGCTTGTCAATGATCAGCTCAAGCCAGAGGGCTTATGCCCGAAACGTCGATTCTCCTGTTCCCTGGATGCTGCCTGACCTGCTGCGCTTTTCCAGCAACACATTTCCAGCTCTGATCTCCAGCATCTGCAGACCTCACTTTCTCCCACAGCCAGAACCATCTTCACCTGTCCTCGGGCTGAAACAAAAGAGTCATCATCTCATGGACTCCAGTTTTTTGAGAGCTTCTTATTGTCAATATGTGTTCATAATATTTTTGTTTAAGATTTGAACATTTCTTTTCACAATTAGTGTTATTGTGTAAACAGTTGCAACTGATTGAGGAACAGATATTCAATCCTTCTGGAAATACAAGTCAATCGATCCTGAGGTTGGTGTATTACAGAGTTAACATGTTGCTGTGTTGGAAGGTCAGAGGCTATGGTATAAAAACCAAGCGATGAGTGACAGAGTTTGGGCTCCCGACAGAATCAGAATGTTTGTCATTCTCACATGTCCAGAAGGGAAATGCTCATAAATCTGCAAATTGGATTTGTGAACCGTGTTTGTGAAATAGAGGATGCAGGTGTATAAATAGCACGAGGTGTTACAAATATGGAAATGATATTCCCACTAATGAGAGGGACTGTGACTGCAGCTAATGAATATGGAACACTCATTCTGGTTTAGAAACTGAGTAATGGGAGAGGCTTGTGTAGTATATTAAAGCAGGGTGTTAAATGTTCCGTATTGTGGGCTCTCAAGTTGATGTAATGCTCCTTAACTTGATTATTAACCATAGTCAGAATATTGCAAGTACTAACGTCAGTTATTTGTTGAAACTGACATTTTAATTCCTATTATTATGAGTATTTTGTTTTATTTTCATATACTGCCTTAAAACGGATTGATGCTCAGTTCCCATCAAAACCTTTTCCCTCCAAGGAAGACTCACATCACAAAGTGAAGAGCAGCGGTCGCTGGAAAATTCGCTGTGGAAAGATTATGAAATTACAATTTCAAACATTGTTAATCTGAATCTAACCAGGTACACCTCTGAAATTTTGTTAGCATTTGCTGTTGCATGTTAGAGATGTCACAGTGCTCAGTACTGCTGCCTGGGAGCCGAGGTTCAATTCCATCACCAGGTGTACGGGGTGAATGGAGTGTTTCGCTGAGTGCTCCAGTTTCCTTCCACAATTCAAACATGTGCAGGCTTGGTGCATTAGCTACAGGAAATGCGGGGTTACAGGGAGTCGGTGCGATATCCTTTGGAGGGTTGGTGTGTCTCAAATAGCCTGTTTCCACACTATAGGGATTCCATTTTATGATCTCAATCCTGATTAATGCACATTCGCACAGCAATGTCCCACAACTTGTCCAAACCTTACAAAGAGTAATCAGGACCAAAAGTATTATTTAAATCAGCATAATATGTCTACTGGGTATTTTACTGAATTAACATTATTGCTCTGTCATTTTCCTTTCTGAAAACTATTATCACATCTGTTCATCGCCAATGGAACATTTCACTTTGAAAACTTAGCATCGAACATATTCAACCAGCTGCCAAGATGTTCCCAGTTACAATCCATTGTAATTTTACAAACTACATTGACAGCTCCATCAGTGGACAGACAGAAATGAGAAATCTCCCAGAAATGAAGCACCATGGGATTCATATCTATATGGTCCTACTTCCCACTGTGGTCAGATATTCCGTTTCATCCAGTTTTCCACAACAGTGAAATTCTACAGTCAGAAGTACTCCTACTTACACAAGGCCATTGGAGTAGGCTGTTCTCTCCAGTTAGTAACCCACGCTCAGTGTAAGTTTACTTTGAGAAATACCCCCAGTAACACTTGAAGACTGGAGTTTGTTATTTCCTTTGGCTAGGAACCCACACTCTGTAATATTCGAATTGAAAAATGTTCCCTGAATCACATTGTCACCGTCCCTTCAGGCTATTGACATATGCACAATTCAGTTAGACAGTGCAAGATATTCCTAGTAAAACTTGCAATTGAGTTAATGAGTATTCTGCTGTTAGTCCTGAACACTTACTACAATACCGCATTTACAGCCAGCTGAGAAAAGCAAGAACACTGGGCCAGAAAATATCATTCCAGCAGTAACCCCCACTCAGTCCAATTCGGCAATGACACATACCCCCAGCAACTTGAGGCCACAGCAATCAGAGGGTCCCAGCCTGAGCTTCGTCATCCCCATTGAGTACAATTCCATGATCAGTAATACCTTCACTTAGAGGGATTCCTGAAGATCTGGATCAGTAGTACACAACATTCTTGGAATGCCATGGTGAGTGACTGATCTCCAGACTTTCCCAAAGCCTGTCCACTGCCTACAAGACACAAATCAGGAGTGTGATGGAATATTCTGTACTTGCCTGGATGGGTGCAGCCCCAACAACTCTGAAGAAACTTGACACCATCCAGGACAATTCAGGCCATATGATTGCCATTGCATCCACAAGCATCCTCTCCCTCCACCACCAATGCTCAGTAGCTGCAGTGTGCAACATCTACAAGATGCACTGCAGAAATTCACTCAAGATCCTCAGACAGAAATGTGCCAAACCCATGAGCAGTTCCATCTAGAAGGACAAGGGCAGCATATATATGGGAACTCTAAAAGTTTCAGGTTCCACACCAAACCACTCACCATTCTGATGGAGAAATATATTGCCATTCCTTCACTATTGCTGGGTCAAAATCCTGGAATTCCCTCCCTCATGGCATTGCGGGTCAGCCCATAGGAGGTGGGCTGCAGTGGTT
>NW_025195225.1:0-4355 GCF_004010195.1 Chiloscyllium plagiosum | reverse complement strand
AAATAGACGTGATATTCAGGAATTTCGGAAAAGAGCAAACGTTTGAATAACTTCTTATTCTATTTTCCTTTCAGTTCATCATCAGCAATAACTTTGCCCACTTTTTTTTTTCTCTCTCTTTCAGTCCATTTCTCCATTCATTCAATTCAAACCTTGCCCCACCTCTCCCTCCAACTTAGCCATCCCTGATACCAGCATAAATAATATTATTTCCCAGTTACTTTCCGTTCTGAATCAAGGTCACTGGACTCGTAAGGTTATCTGTGTTTCTCCTCACACCGGCTGACATATCTGTTGAGATTCTCCAACACTTTCAGACGCTGGAGAATTTTATTTCAGATCGCCAGCATCCACAATTCCTTGGTTTATTTGACTTTTTATGGTGCTGCTTTCCGGGATGCCTGCATCACTGGCAAGGGCAGCATTTGTTGTCCATCACTAATTGCCCTTGACTGTGAGGTAATTTGTCAGGACAATATGGAGCCAACCACCTTATTGTGAGTCTGAAGACAAACTTAGTCCAGATTGGGCAATAATGTTAACTTTCTTTACCAAAGGCTATCAGTGAAAAATAAAAATAAATCCTGATGGTTTCTGTTTTCCATGAGTAAAATTAGGTTTCATTCCAACTTTTTTCATTCAAATTTAAACTCTGTTATTGGCTGTGGTAGGACATTCCACACTGGTTTTTGAATCATAACCTCTGCCTCTGGATTACCTGTCCAGTTGCATTATCACTCTGAAACAGAGTCCTTATTCCATTGTCCATCTTCCCTATTCCCTCGTCCCTGTCAGAGAGAGATGGTGGGGGAATCAGTTTAAGAACCAACAAACAAAAGGATTTTGGGAAAAAAGAGAAAAGGAGATTGAGAAAAAAAACATGTGAGATCACAGGTTTCAGAATGCTAAAATCAAGATATTTCGACAGCATCCTGCAACATGAGCTAGTATTGCCAGGAATGATGGATGAACAAGATGCTGGCGTCTCTTCAAATGATGGAAAATATTGGCTGAGCATTTGTTCTGCAACTTTGTAACTGGGAGTGTTGTCAGCAGAGTCTTCGACTCACTGGGCTTAATCTAACAATAATTTGTCTCAGTGCCATTTTCATTCAGTGTGACAGAGGGATTGTCTGCTCGAGGCCGAGCTAGTTTCCTGGTGCTATCTTATCGGACTCACCTTATTAACTACCCATCCCAACCCATGGTGTCCCTCTCATTCAATGCCAGCCCGATTCTCCCACCCATCATGGCTGGAGGTACTTCCCAACGCCCGAATACCCCGGGGTATTCTGTGATCCCTGACACTTTAAAACGCCAATGGACATACAGTTGAGCTTTCTCAGTATGGAGCTGCCCTGCACAGTTTACCCCGAGCAGGGCAGATAAGGGGCAATTACACCATGCGTTTTCAACAGGAGTATGGAGATCCTGGTGAATGGGCTCGCACAGAGAGAGACCATTGTCATTCCAGAAGAGGCTGCACCACCAGACCCACCGAGCATGGTCTGAACTCACCACCCAGCTCGGTGCAGTATCTGCTGTCTGAGGAAGTGTCCGGCAATACACTACAAGGATCAATAACCTTCCCCGCTCTGCCAGGATAAGGGTCACCATATTGTCTCAGCACCCTCACAATTACGGAACTACCTGAACAAGGCTTATGCTCCACCTATTTCACTATTGCATGCAACACCTTTCCACCTCTCTCTCTCTCTGCTGCCTTTGCAATACTGCCACATGGTGACAGAATACTCTGGAAGGGACCAAATCTGGAATGCGCCAGTTAATGTTCCAAATAATTCGCATTTTCAGGGAAATGTCAATGCCCCAGGAGGTAACAGAAGGCAAATGAGTAACGATGCACGCTTCTCAAATCACATACATTTCAAATCCACCATGAGGCCATTCATCTCTTCAAACGTGCTTTAGCAGTTAATAAGATCGCTAATGATCAGATGGTATTCTCAGCTCCATGTTACAAGAAATTTCAGGAACCCGTGGCTTCCTGTCACTGAGCAGACAACACTTGAGGCAGTTTTACACCGGTTTACTTGAAATGCCTGTTCGAGAGCATTTCCCATGGGAATGGACTCTCCTTCCAATATATTCCATCAGTTTTATGCTTCTATTTAATGATAAGTACATTTTACGCAGAACAATCAATATATGCACTTATTTTATGGTTATCGACATCCAATCACATTTAGTAATTCTAGTTATTTCACTTGTCTCACTTAGTGTATTCAGCCAGAGACAACTTCGAACACCTTGCCTCGTTTTAAATTACAGTTACGAGCAGAGAACGTTTTTATCCTCAGCCGTTACCTTGACCATTATCTGAATTGTACTTTTATCCTTGTTATGAAAGTTTCTCTTGCCCTTTGTCTGTCCCTGTTTCTGCCTGTAACAGTTACACAGTCTCCCACTCAGTTGGCTGGACTGCTGGTTTGTGATGTGGAGGGAGGCCGGTAGCGCAGTTTCAATTCTCCACACTGTCAGAGGTTATCATGAGGCTCTCATTCTCACCCTGTCTCCGGGATGTGCAAATCCTCAGTTTAAACCACTATGAGTGGTTTATCTATAATGATCCGTTGGAACTCTATTCTATAACTGTTATCAATTTTAAAATTTACCTAAGTTATCATTTCGGTTTGCATTATATTCCTGGATTATCTGGAGCAGTTTGATTTTGTACCACTCTCAACATTTCCCCCACACTCCACTTTCCCGCCCATTCCGCGATAATAAATAACTCAGTTGTTATTTATAACCTTCTGTCTGTGCCTCAAAACATATTCAATATCTCTGCCTCCAAAGCTCTGCGGGGAAGTGAGTTCCAAACACTTACAATACTGAGAAACAAAATTTAACCTCATCTGTGTGTAAGATTTTTTTTTGTCGCCTTATCGGAGAATGGATATAATTACATTGGAAGCAGTTCAGAGATGTTTCACATCACGTATTCCACGGGTGAAGGGCTTATATTATGGAGGCTTTAACAGGTTACTCTTGGAATGAGAGGTGATTTTATTGAACCACACAAGACTATGAGCAGGTCGATATTCGTTGCCATTGTCAGAAAACCTCGACAGTGCGGACGCAGGACATTCTGCCCATCGAGTCCATACCGACCCACCGAACAGCATCCCATCCAGACCTGTCCGCCTACCCACTCCATGTAATCCTGCACGTCCCATGACTAACCCACCGAACCTACACATCCCTGGGCAATGTGGGAGATGTAGCATGACCAATCCACTCGAAGCTGCACATCTTTGGACTGTGGGAGGAAACTGGAGCAATGGGAGGAAAGCCACACAGACACGTGGAGCATGTTCAAACTCCTCATAGATAGTCGCCCGAGTTTAGAATTGAACTCAGCTCCTTGGTGATGTGAAGCAGCAGTGCGAACCACAGATCCACCATGCTCCTTCTTTAGCTCTATTAGTTAATTGTGGCTGACTAAAGAAATCTGCCTGACTTGTTCCTATCACTGAACCTGACCCAGTCTGAGAATTTTATCATTGTCCATATCACAAACCTGGTTACATTTAAAATTTGTTGTGAGCAGTGGAGGAGTGGGACTGGAAAAGGAAGCAGCGACACCCTCCAATTTCAGTCAGAGCCTGAACGAGGAGAAATTCACAAAGTGGGATTTCATTCAAGTGGGAGTTCTCTTTCCCAGAAGTTGGGAAGGGTTGAATCTTTATACTTTATCAAGGATGGTTCATTTGATATTCCGCAGACAGGTGAATCAGGGATAATGGTGCATGTTGAGAAAAGTGCAGCTGGGACCACAATGAGATGAGCCACATATTTACTCGTGGAGTAGCGTCAAAGGGCCGAATGCCCCTCTCGTGTCCCCCAGCTCTGTGTTCTGATGTTCCAATCAGCCCTTCAGACCTGCTACACAGGGACAGATTGACGCCACTCTGGTGGTTAGGTGTAGTTTGGGAAATGTACTCGGAAAATCCAGGCTGAGTCAGGAGTTGACCCCCACGCCCAATTCCTCTATTCAGGCTCCCCTTCTCTGTAACTTCTACTCGAGATGTGGGTCATGTTACAGACCCAGATTCACTGTGAATACAGCCCCCATACCCGACCCAGTGTTAACTCAAAGAAATCATCTGTTCTCCCTGAATGCAACATTGTACAACACAACTTCCAGTAACATAACCAGTTACTTTCCAAAAGCAGACATGAGAACTTACAAAATAGGAGCAGGAGCAGGTTATTCGGCCTCTCAAGCCTGCACTGTCATTCAATAGGTCCACGGCTGATCTACTCCACGGCTCAACACTACTTTCCTGCTAACGCCTGTATCCCTCAACTTGCTGTTATGTCAGAAAACA
>NW_025195224.1:0-4355 GCF_004010195.1 Chiloscyllium plagiosum | reverse complement strand
AAAGTTTCTAATCATAAATAATCACGGGATCCTCAGAGACAATGTGCGACGCACTTCATGAAAGAAAGTTTGTTTTTGAGCCTCTTTGATTTTATTTCTTGGTATGAATATAATTGGCAGAAGAGATAAGGGTGACACAGGGCAATTGTTGTAGTGAGATATGGATCTTTAAATAACCAGAACACTTTGCACAAGTGTCAATAAGAACGAAAGAGTCACTCGGGAGAGAGCATGAATTATTTTAAAGATCAATGAGGACGTTCATGTTGAAACCAAAGCAGATGGGTGAGATATTAAACGATGATTTCCTGTCAGTATGTACTGTGGAGAAAGATATGAAAATTCGGGAACTTGGGGAAATAAATAGTTCGGTCTTGGAAAGAATCCACAACGGAGAATAGAAGGTGCTGGAATCTTAAGACGAATAAAGGTAGGTCGATCGTCAGCAGCCCATCAGGTGTAACCCAGGATATTGTGGGAAGCGAGGGAAGAGATTGCAAGGCCCCCATCAAAGCTATTAATTATCAATTAAGTGAGGTACCGGAAGCCTGGAGGTCGACAGGCGTTGTTTTCTCACATAAGGGCTGCAGGGAGAAGCCAGGAAACTACAGATCAGTCAGACGAATAATGGGTTAATCGTTGTCGGAGGTGCTAAGAAAAAGGCGCTAACGTCCATTAGGAAAGGGAGGGTCAGTTAGAGATAGTCAGCATGGCTTTGAGAGTGGAAAATCGAGTCTCACAAAAACGATTGATTCTTCAAGGATGTTGTCAAGAGATAGATGAAGGCAGAGCAGTCAACGGAATTACAGAAACGCGTTTAACAAGGTTCCTTATTGTAGATTGGGTAATCATTTCAAATCAACATAAAATTTTGTGGGAGTCAGGAAGATCTATTCAGCTGGTTAAAAAAATTACTTAATGGTATGAGGCAGAGAGTGGTAGGAGATGTTTTCCGTTTCTGACTGGAGTCATGTGACCAGCAATGTAGTGGATCCAGTGTTTGCAATTTTGTCAAATGATTTGAATGAGAATCTTGGTTTCATTGTAAGTAAGTATGTGAGTGATGAGAAAAATATTACTTTCGCAGGCAGTGAAAATGGTGAATATAACAGGGTTAACAGTACTGCCGAGATAATGGGTTGATGAATAGCAGATGGAGTTTAATTAGATAAATGCGAGGGTTTGCATTTTAGTAAGACAAACTAGATCGGGACTTGTACAATTCATGTTAGGGTCCTGGGTAGTGTTATTAAACAGAGATTTAGGAGTCAGGTAAACAGTTATTTGAGTGTGATGTCCGCGTACACATGGTGGTTCAGCAGGCATTTGGGACCCTGGCCTTCATTGTTCATACTGTTGAGAATAGGAGGTGGATATCATGTTGCAGTTATGCACTGTTGAGAATAGGAGGTGGATATCATGTTGCAGTTATGCATAACATCAGTGGGGCAACAATAAATGCATTATTGATCAGTAGGAAGAACTCATCTGATTCATTCACATCCTTCAGTGAAGGACATCTGACATTCCGGTCTCGTCTGACTCACAAGTGACTGGAGTTCCTCCTATCATGGTGAGCTGGTTCAACCGCAGAAACTTTCCTGCCTGTCTACGCGATCAAGTTGACACACCGCTCGTCATTTCAGTCGTGTCATGCAGCCACGGAATTCATTCCCATCACGGTCAATTCTGCTTGCCATTAATCCTCCCCATATGTGTGCAACCATGGTAAATTCACACTCGAACAATCACTAACAAGTCTGAGTGCAGATTCTGTGATTATACAGGGTGACCGCCGAATTCGCGGAATCATTTTCCACGGTTTCAGTTAACCACAGTTTACAGCAGTCTGATCAAATAACCTCCTTTCCCGTTTTGCACAATTCAGCCATCGCTATTTGTGCAACCATTTTCATTCCCATATCCTCCAACATGCTGAAACCTACTCTTAACATTGCAACCCTTCTTATTTCTTGTCATTGTACAGTCTCTGAAACTATTTCTATCAGTGTAATCTCACCCAATGCCCCCAACAGTCCCGATCTGTGTCGCCTCATCAAATACCAACAGTCCTCCCTATTTGCGTAAAAACATTCAATTGCTCTCCACTTCACTATCAGTGTGACTGCTTTGAGGCCATCATATCCTCCGTTTACCTGTTAACCACTTCTCTCCTGATAACACATCCTATTCTCATCGGTAAGTCAAGTGTCTCAAACCTTCTCTATTGCTGTCACCACCACCTTTCTCAACAAGCCTCCCCATACGTATCACATCTTCCCGCATGCCCAACACTCAATCTCTCCGAAATACCTACCAATGCATAAAATTATCTTTATGTCGAACATATGGCTCTGGTCCATCCTGCTCTTCTGTTCATTAGGATCGTGGCTGAGTGTTCACCCTTGTATCTAGTTCTCAGTATTTTTCTTATGACCTTTGGTTCTCCTATTGATCAACAATTTGTCGATATCTGCCTGAAATATGGTCCTACAGCTTGGTACCAAGGGCTTCCAACTCTGAAAATAAATTCCTCCTCATCTCTGTTTTGATTTGATCCCATTTGTTCTGAAACTATGATAACTGCCCTTGACGCTCCCATAAGTGTCAGCATCCTTTCAACATTTTAACTCTCTCGCCCATTAGGATTGCTGTATGTTTCAATGAGATCATTACAATTTTGAATGTTTTAACTCCAGTGAGTAGTGACAGACACACTAAATCTGTGCTGCTGGTTAAAGTTCGTTCCAGTCAGCGCACTGCAGTAAATCCTTTTGTCTTTTTTTAATTCATGTATCATATAAGTCTGGGAGCTGAACAGTGGATTTAGGTCGATGTGTAGTTGGCTGTTTCATAGAAGAAACGAAAATAAAAATACATAGTTTTGAGGCCCGGTCTGGAACTTGACTGTTTCTACATTCTTTTAGACGCTGGAATATGACAATGCGCTTAACCAGTCAGTGAATCTTTGACCATTAATCAGATCAGTACCTGTGAACTGTTGCTGACTAGTCTGGAAGAGAACATGATCGAGCAGAAGGAAGGGCTGCAGCGTTTTGAAGAAGGGCATTCCGGGAAAAAAGAACATTCGGCCTTTGATGCGACAGCATAAAGATAAGTGAGGACTGCAGATGTTGGAGAGTCAGAATCGAAAAGGTTGGCGCTGGAAAAGCATATCAGGTTAGGGAGTAACCGAAAATCTGGAGAGTTGCGGGTTAAAGGTTTTATCAAGAATAGTGGCGGAGTTGGAGGAGGAAGCTGACAGTTAAACGGGAGGACGTGGGCAAGATCGCTGTCAACGTGATAGGTAGAAGCAGTTGGGTTTGTTTGCGATAGTTTGCCGGGGCGGGTGGAGTAGATAGGTGGGAAGGAAAATGTAGAGGTAGGAGAGATCAAGGAGGCTGTGCTGTGTTGGAATGTTGGACTTGGAATGAGTTGGAGGGAGGGAAGATTGGAAACTAGTGAAGTCAGTTTTGATGCCGTATGTTTGAAATTTCGCAAGGTGGAAGCTCAGGCGTTCTTCCTGCAATTATTAGGTGGCTTGGATTTGGGCTTTTGATGAGGCCCAGTTATACATGACCGTGAGGGAATGAGGAAGAAGTTGACGTCGTCGGCCACAGGGCGGTGAGGTTGCTTGGTGAGTATGTACTATAGATATTCCCTGAAACATTCGATGAGTTAGCGTCCTGTCTCCACAATGTAGAAAGGCCCACGGTGAGAACAACAGACACTATAGATGAAGCTGGGTAAAGTGAAGGTTCATGTCTGCCTGATGTCAAATTATCCTTTGGGGTCTTTGTCAGAGATGTGGGCCGAAACTTTACAGTTCTTTCGGCGGCAAGGGAAGGAGCTTGGTGTGAAGAATGGGTTGGTGGGGGGACGTGAAGCTCACGAGAGAGTCTTGGATGGACATCTCTCTGTGGAACGAAGATAGGGTGGCTGGACGGATGTGAGAGCATTTGGCTGGAGACTCTCAGCGCTGGAAATGATTAACTAGTTTCTCAACGTATTAGAAATATTTATACTAGGACATCAAACGATTCCAGACGTTTGGTCTGGCCATCAATGACTCGAAACGATAACTGGGAACCCAGCGTGTGCAAGAGCATTCACCTGGGTTCTCAAAAGATTTGAGTAGTTTATGCCGTGTCCCAGAGTATTCGATACGTTTTGGCTGATGTCCCAAAGAGTTAGAGTGGACTATCAGGGGCTTGGTGGTCACGAGTGAATATACTTGGAGTCTCGGTGGATTCGAGATAATTAATCAGATGTCCGAAAGCTTTAAGCAGGATTAACTTGTGCTCGTATAGGGTTTTCAGAGAATTCGACTCATGCTCCAAAAGATCTGAAATTAT
>NW_025195223.1:0-4354 GCF_004010195.1 Chiloscyllium plagiosum | reverse complement strand
TCTCTTTCTCTCTCGCTCTCTTACTCTCACTCACTCTCTCTTTCTCTCTCTCGTCCTCTCCCACACATTGGGACGTTGTGTCTGCATTGATTATCATTTCCAGTCTATTATTTTCAAAGGATCAGTCCTGAGATACAAGTGCCGCTGAATTTAATATTATAGTTGAATTTATCTCAGCACTCAGCAAGAATAAGTTATGGAATATCAAAGGTATTTCAAATATAGAGGAAGCCTCAAATGAAGAGGCTGAACCTGTCTTAAATAATGTCCATAACCACATTCCCAAAAAGTATCAGGAGCACTTTTCCTGTTCCAATCAGACACATTTTCCCACATAGATGTGGAACTTGGAACTATATGGACCAGTTACAAACACTGTTGCCATTTCCTCTGCTCTTTTCTTTTATATTGCTTGTGTGACTCTGAAATCTCAGTTTTAATCAAATCTCCATTGACATATGCTCTGGTGAATATTTCCTGGATTTTGACAGAGGGACACAAAAGGAATCGCCCTGGTTTCAGAGGACTGTTCTCTCATAAGAGGGAAAACTGGTGGGGGTTTTAACTGAAGGATCACTTCGCCTCTCTACGCCTCACACCAGCCATCCAGTCAACTAAGCTAACTGACTCTAACTTATGGTATCATGTCTGATAGAAGGTCAGTTACACAGTCAGTAAAGATAGATAAGCCTAGGGCACAACCTTGAGGAACTCCTGCAGTGAAATCCTGGAGCTTAGAAGGCTTACCTCCAACAAACACTAATTTCTGTGGGTCTGAAGTCACAAGTAGCTTTGACCACTTAAGGGGAGCAATTTTTTTCTCCCTAAAGGACTTTGGTGAACCAGATCATTTTTTATGATAATTGACAATGGTTTCATGGTCAACATTAGAGTCACGATTCCACATATTTATGAAATTGTAGTTCTGGCAACTGCCATGATAGGATTTGACTCAGGTCCATGATAATAGATTGGACGTACAGAGGAAGCTTGATTATCCGAATATCAATTATCCGAATATCAGCTTATCCGAAGGCGATCTCAAGGTCCCGTTAGAAACATTACGTCAAAGAGCTGTTTCAACCCTGATCGTGTCTTTTGTTTACAGGTACAATGATTAAAAGTTCTGTGTGGGTGTCTCTGTGTGGGTGTCTCTGCGTGTGTGTGTGTGTCGCTGTGTGTGTGTGTGCACGCATGCACGCATTATTTGCAGACTTACCCCACAAAGGCAACCGCAGTCTTACTGTTGGTGTCCAGTCTGGCTGTGCCGGAGGAGGGGTACATGAGGCGGGCGTGGGCCGTGGGGCATGGGGAATGGAGGGCAGGGGAGACGGGGCGTGGGGGTGCGGACAGGGCTGGGTGTGGGCGGGGTCTTGCGTGGAGTGTGCTTTTGCCCAGTCTCCTGTACAGGGAGCAGACCTCACAGAAAACTCCGAGCCCTGGAAGAAATCAATTAACCAAATAGTCAATTATCCAATTGAAATAGTGCTAGTCCATCTCGTTCGGATAATTAAGGTTCCTCTGTATTTGAATATGAGGCATTTTGATGGCTGGATTCCTGGTTAATTTTGGAAAAGCAAATCTGAGCAGGACTTATACACTTAATGTTGCTGAACAAAGGGACCTTGGAGTGCAGGTTCATTGCTCCTTGAAAGTAGAGTCGCAGGTAGAGAGCATAGTGAGAAGGTATTTGGTCTGCTTTCCTTTATTGCTCATAGTATTGAGTACAGGAATTGGGAGGACATGTTACGGCTGTACTGGACATTGGTTAGGCCACTTTTGGAATATTGTGTGCAATTCTAGTCTCCTTGCTAATGGAAGGGTGTTGTGAAACTTGAAAGGTTTCAGAAAATATTTACAAGGCTGTTGGCATGGTTGGAGGATTTGAGCTACATGGACTGAAAATGAGCATTGTTATGTGCACAGAAGATCGTGTTTCACAAACTTGACCGAGTTTTTCAACGATGTAACAAAAGGATTGATGAGGGCACAGTAGTAGACTTTGTTTACATGGACTTTAGTAAAGCCAAGGTTTCGCATTGTGGCATTATTGATAAAGGTAGATCACATGGGATTCAGGATGAGCTTGCCAATTGGCCTTATGATTGGAGGCAGAGGACTGTGGTGGAGGATTGTTTTTTGGACAGGACGCCTGTGACCAGGGGTGCACTGCAAGAATCGATGCTGGGTGCACTGCATTTTGTTGCTTAATTAAATGATTTTGATATGAAGGTAGGATGTACGTTTGGTAAGTTAGCAGTAAGCTTACTTCCAGTCCATGATGGTGGTGGAGTAAGGCTCCTGTGCTGGAGCTCGTCGGCTCCAACCACTTTTATTTCCCATTTTCTCCCCCCTCTTTTACCTATTATTTGACTAACTCACTTTGTCCTGAGGTTGGACAGCATTGGCGATGGTGAGAGCCCAGGACATGGCCCGTGAGTGGACCTAGGAAATGGACCTAAAGCTGTATTGAGCTAGGCCCAGGGTGCTGACCAGGAACCAGCCCAGCGTGGAGGAGAGTAGGCCCAGAATGGAGAGAGTGGGCCCAGCGCGGAGGAGAGTGGACCCACTATGAAGGAGAGTGGTCCTGGTGCAAAGGACAGTGGACCCACCGTGAAGGACAGTGGGCTTACCGTGTCAGAGAGTGGGCCCAGCACGAAGGAGATTGGACCCACCATGAAGGACAGAGGGCTTACTGTGGAGCAGAGTGGGCCCAGCACGGAGGGAATGGGACCAAGAACTTGGACAGTGGTCCCAGTGCAGAGCAGAGTGGGCCCACTGTGAAGAAGAATGGGTCCAGTGTGAAGGAGAGTGGGCCCAGTGTGGAGGAGAGTGCGCACAATGCAGAGGAGACTGGGCCCAGCATAGAGGAGAGTGAGCTCTCTGCAAAGAAGAGTGGACCCAGCACAGAGTAGCGTGGGCCCACTGCAGAGGAGAGTGGTCCCAGTGCAGAAGAGAGTGGTTCCAGTGTAGAGGAGAATGGGCTCAGTGCAGAGGAGAATGGGCTCAGTGCAGAGGAGAATGGGGTCAGAGCAGAGAAGTTTGGGCCCAGCGTGGAAGAGAGTGTGCCCATCATGAAGAAATATAGGCCCAGTCTGGTGGAAAATGGGCTCAGCGCGGAGGAGAATAAGCCCCCTTTGAAGAAGAGTGCGCCCAGCTTGGAGGAGAACGGGCCCAGCAAAGAGACGACTGGGCCAAGCGCGGAAGAGAATGGACCAAGGGCCCAGCACGGAGGAGAGTGGACCAAGTGTGGACCTCAAGGGAGCCCCTACTTACATGACTGGAGAAAGCACGGGACCTGTCATCAGCGGCTGCCACAGTGTGAAGGAGAGTGGGCCCAGTGTGGAGGAGAGTGCGCACAATGCAGAGGAGACTGGGCCCAGCATAGAGGAGAGTGAGCTCTCTGCGAAGAAGAGTGGACCCAGCACAGAGTAGCATGGGCCCACTGCAGAGGAGAGTGGTCCCAGTGCAGAAGAGAGTGTTTCCAGTGTAGAGGAGAATGGGCTCAGTGCAGAGGAGAATGGGGTCAGAGCAGAGACGTTTGGGCCCAGCGTGGAAGAGAGTGTGCCCGTCATGAAGGAATATAGGCCCAGCCTGGTGGAAAATGGGCTCAGCGCGGAGGAGAATAAGCCCCCTGTGAAGAAAAGCGCGCCAAGCTTGGAGGAGAACAGGCCCAGGACAGAGACGACTGGGCCAAGCGCGGAAGAGAGTGGTCCAAGGGCCCAGCACGGAGGAGAGTGGACCAAGTGTGGACCTCAAGGGAGCCCCTACTTACATGACTGGAGAAAGCACGGGGCCTGTCATCAGCGGCTGCCACATTCGTGAGGGCAATGTCATCGAGGTAGGCAAAAGATGGCTCCTGAGGATTAGCAACTTTGATGTTGGTTGGGGCCGGCACTGGTGGTGATGAAGCAGTGACAGATATGTATCACGGCAACATCAATGAGGTGGGCCAATGGCGAAAGATGAGACTCTGACATTGCTTGGTCTGGCACAGATGGTGGTGAGGTTGTGGCAGAGGAGTGTCTGACCTGCAGCAAAGATGGCGTCTGAGTGACTTCAATGTTGGTTGAGTCCGTTGTAGACAGTGGTGATAATGCGATGGTGGCGCAGGTGTCGTTGGTGAGTTGGCCCAACATTGATGAACTCTCTTCTGATTGGCTGATGAATGGCATATAGAATTTGATTTAGACAGATGTCAGGTGTTAGGTTTTGGAAAGGCAAATCAGGGCAGAACTTATCCATTTAATGGGAGAGTTCTGGGGAGTGTTGCCAAACAAAGTGGAGGCACAGGTAAACAGGATAGTGAAGAAAGCATTCGGTGAGCTTTATTGGTCAGTGCATTGACTAAAGG
>NW_025195222.1:2283-4354 GCF_004010195.1 Chiloscyllium plagiosum | reverse complement strand
AATCCTCAAACACCCACCTCACTATTCTATTCCTATTTTCAGCTCTTGGCCCATAGCCCTGTACACATTGGCATCTTAATACTTCTTCAACATTATGAGGGTTTCTGCCTCTCCCACCCTAACAGTCAGTCAGTTCCAGATTCCCCACCACCCTCTGGTTGAAAATGAAACCCTCACATTCCCTCTAAACCTCTAGCTCCTTACCTTAAGTCTCTGCTCCCTGATTGACTCATACACCAGTTGGAAAACTTCCTTTCTGTCTACACCCTTCATCATCTCATACATCTCCATCTACCTCCATTTGGAATGACAAGCTGTGCGTACATGGGATACCACCACTTCCAAGTTCCCTTTCATGTCATACCCCATCCCGATGTGGAATTATTTTGATGTGGAATTATTTTGCTATTCCTTCGCAGTAGCTGGGTCAAAATCCTGGTTATCCCTGCCCAAGGGCATTGTGGGTCTAGTTTACAGCACATGGACCCCCACCTTCTCAAGGGGCACCTGGGCCCACCCAGCGACGCCTACATCCTATGAGTGATAAAAGCTTTGGAGGTGACAGGACATATTGATGAAATGGTTGTTAAAAAAAACATACAAGCTTTATCATTACAGAGGCCAAGGAAGTGTTACAATGCTGACAGAAGGAGTCTGGTGGTAACCAAGTCCATGAGGTGTCCTGAAGTATTGAAGCCAATTGAAACACCAAAATGGTTAAGTGACTTGGCATTTACTTTTAACTAGGACAGGAAAAAAAAGATATTTCCACCTGGTTTCATCAATAAACACAAAACCCTATTTATTATGAGCAGACATAGTCTTTATCAACTGGTAAAATGGGTTACTAACTGCTGCAATGGAAAATTAAACTATATCCCAAATGCGCTCATGTTCAAACACAGACAGGCCTAATGGCAAACATGTAACTACAGATAACGGTCTGGAAAACCCATGTAATCCACTGGTAGCCTTTGGGAAAGGACATCTGCTATCTTTACCCGGACTCTCCTGCACCAAGAGCGGTCTCTCCAATCTCTTACCTGAGGTGTTCCCGAGCTCTCTGACCAGCCTCAGCAGCACTCACCTCTCCTGCGTAACTCCAAAGCTGCCAGGCCACTGGAGGGTCTGAAAGATCTGCCCACAGTATTTCATTGGCTTGGAGACCCAGCGACACCCAATTCAGACGGCATCCTATGGATAGCAAGTAAAGACTGTGAGCTCATTTTATTGTCTCGGTGTCAGGGTGCTGAAGCCTGTGGGAAACTTCGACCCAACCAGTAGCCCCCAAATGTAAAAGATATTCTCCACCATCAGATGATGTTAAAAAGGTATTTGGTGTAACAAACTTTGTTTTAGCTGGCACCTTATGAACCAGCACTCTTTATGTTAATTACGTGAACCTCTTGATCAACAGGAATATTTGGTCAACTGCTACACTCCTACTCCATAAGTGCCAGATAATAAAAAGTTTGTTGTAAGTATTTCATGAATGGAAAATATGCAATCAGAAATGGTGATGTTGTGGTAATATCACAGGCCAGCTATCCAGAGACCCAGGGTGAAACACTGGGGACATGAGATTGAATTCCACCAGGTCACTTGATGAAATTTCAATTTGATAAGTAAGTCTGGAATTGAGAGTTGGTCTTGATAATAGTGACCGTGCAATTAGCACTCATGGAAAGAAAGCCCACCCAGTTCACTAATGTCATTTGAGACGGAAATCTCCATCTTTACCAGCCTGGTCTCAATGTGATTCCAGACCCATAGCAATGTGGTTCACTCTTAACTAACCTCTGAAAGTTGCCACACAGGTGGATAGAGTTTGTAAGAAGGCCTATGGTGTATTAGCGTTCATTAGCAGAGGGATTGAATTCAAGAGTCGTGAGGTGGTGTTGCAGCTGTACAGGACCTTGGTTAGGCCACATTTGGAGTACTGTGTGCAGTTCTGGTCGCCTCACTTTAGGAAAGATGTGGAAGCTTTGGAGAGGGTGCAGAGAAGATTTACCAGGATGTTGCCTGGAATGGAGAATAGGTCGTACGAGGATAGGTTGAGAGTGCTAGGCCT
>NW_025195222.1:0-2275 GCF_004010195.1 Chiloscyllium plagiosum | reverse complement strand
GTATAGGGGAGATGTCAGGGGTAGGTTCTTAACCCAGAGTGGTGGGGGCATGGAATGCGCTGCCTGTGGTAGTGGTAGAGTCAGAATCTTTGGTGACCTTTAAGCGGCAATTGGATAGGTACATGGATGGGTGCTTAAGCTAGGACAAATGTTCGGCACAACATCGTGGGCCGAAGGGCCTGTTCTGTGCTGTATTGTTCTATGTTCTAAATGGCCAAGCAAGCAATTTGCTTTAAGGGGCACCTAGCGTTAGGCAATTGAATGAAGAAAGTTGTGATGTCCAGGATTGTACACATTGCTCCAGATATTCAAGCCTTTGTATAATTCCCTTTACATTCCAATTTATACTCGAACTGTCTAATCAGATAAACATTGGGCTTTTGAATTATGCTTTATACCCGACCAATACATTTTCAAGATTGCTATGTACATGGCTTCTAAAGTTCCTTGATTTTCGCTGTATAAAAAGAATTTGAATGCATCCATTTTTTTCTACAAAATAATGGTCTTACACCAACCAAGGAGGTAAAAACAATGACTGCAGATGCTGGAAACCAGATTCTGGATTAGTGGTGCTGGAAGAGCACAGCAATTCAGGCAGCATCTGAGGACAGGCAAAATCCGAGGACAGGCAAAATCGACGTTTCGGGCAAAAGCCCTTCCTGATGAAGGGCTTTTGCCCGAAACGTCGATTTTGCCTGTCCTCGGATTTTGCCTGTCCTCGGATGCTGCCTGAATTGCTGTGCTCTTCCAGCACTCTTACACCAACCAAGCTTAGGGACCTGTTTGCTTCAGTGTGTTACACAAAAAATATTCTGTCAGTGTCAATCTCTAATGTCACATACCCAACTGTTCTAACCAATTGAAGGTCATTGTCAAATGGGACATAAAGGCTCTCAATTTACCGAAATTGTTAATGAACCCAGTGAATAATTGAGGGGCGTCCTCATGGAATGCCAGGAGTCACATTTCCGATTTGAGGTGGGATCCTTGCTCTTTGATCTCTACTGCCAACCAATCTGTAATTTGCTTTCATTTTCATGAGTTTTAGCATATTGTTTAAAACTTATTTTAAATCAACCAGTTAGGATGTATGATGACACAGCTCCATGGCAGGTGGGATTTGAACCTGACCTCCTGGCCCTGAGTTGGGACACTAGACCCTCTTAATCACATACTTCATGTGATACCTCCCCTGATGGTCTGTGGGAGATGGTGGAGGTGACAATGCTCAGAGGTCACGACTGATTGATTGATTGATCCATCCCCCCATTTAATAGAAACCAATTTACCAATTGATGAAGATCTCTGAATAAACATAGTGTTGGTGACTAGGCTTTTAGGAAGTTTTGTCTCAGTCAGTACATTAGTATATTTATAATTCATTCCTAAACATTTCAAGTCAGAATACAGCACTCTGAGATTCAGCAATACTTGCCAATCTTTGATTCGCGATGGGGAGGAATGTGGGCAGATTATAAACTTCAGTGCTCAGTATTTATTGCTTTGTTTCAGTCCCTTTGAAAAGGCGTTCTGTCCTATTTTTCTCTGTTTTATTTAATTATTCTCATTCTCATGATACTAAGGCTTTCAACATACGGTATGTGACTGGAGTGAGGTATAGGTCAGAGATATAAGGTCAGCTCTCCTTCCTTGCTTCATTAATGAAGCAGCTGGAATCGTGAGAGAATCCAACAGATGAACAATCACTTTGATGTTTAATGGATCGACAGTCCTTTATTTCAAACTTTTTATAATCAACTTCATCCACTCTGATTGCTGTGTTGGAGTTTGATTCGTGCATCATTCCCCTCAGTCTGGTGATTCCTAGTTTCAAGGACAGAGCCATTACTGTTGGCTGACACAATCAGTCACAAGGCATTGGAGAGCAAGAACACAAACTAGTGAGGGGAACAGGACCAACTCAATCAGTCAAATCCTCGAACACCTTCCCACCACACCCTCATCCAGCTGGAAACATCTTATGAATCTACAGTAGAGTCAAACATTACCAATCCAGGACGAGTTGCCAGTCCAGACCTCCTGCAGCAACCATTACAATCTGAGTCTTTTTCCATGTTATGTTGTGGTTAAGAGCAGAGGTTATCCAGGAGCCATTCAGTGGCTACACCAGGAGCCATTCAGGTGGTTACACCAGGAGACATTCAGTGGTTACACCAGGAGACATTTAGTGGTTACACCAGGAGCCATTCAGGTGGTTACACCAGGAGGCATTTAGTGGCTACACCAGGAGCCATTCAGTGGTTACACCAGG
>NW_025195221.1:0-4353 GCF_004010195.1 Chiloscyllium plagiosum | reverse complement strand
AATGGTATTCATCCACGGACTACATCAGCAAACCCATAGTCCCAAACCCAATAAACCGGCAATGACAATGAACTACTTCACCAGCAACCGGAAGCAAAGAAACGGAACCAAATACATTTCTGAAGACACAGTAAAGTAGCACTTTGTGGAAGGCTCCTAAGTACTGAAGATGTCATTGGACAGGGGAAAAAGACGTCTGCAAATCAACTTTCCGTTTTGCGAACATACCTACACTTATGATAGTGGTAGATAGTGAATCTGAAGTAGTTACACGTTCAGTTATGCCCGAAAAATATCACTAAAAGCATTAGAGAAGAGATTCCAAAAATAACATTCAGAACACACCAGTCTCAGCCATAAAAAAAAAACTGCGCCACTATCATGGCAGATAGAACTGAGACATCGGTACATAGACTGGCAGGCATAGGAGTGCACGAAAAATGAACAGATCTTAAGACACCTCGGGATAACGAGAAGGTTGTCCACTGAATATGAGAAAGGAAAAAAAAACCTGCTCAGATTTCGTCAGCTGAAGAATTCTAATATTGTGGCTAACCTCATAACTTTCTTGGTACTGATATTGCAACAATAAGGTAAACTCAATTTACTTTGTATTTTGACATGGGTAATGAATTTACAAGGTGCGTAAGTGACAGATAAATGCCTAACTGATTAACGTTTAATAGATTGCAGCTGGCAAATATCTATGAATAAACTGTTAAAAGTGAGAACTGCAGTTGCTGGGAACCAGAGTCCAGAATAGAGTGGCGCTGCAAAAGCACAATAGCTCAGGCAGCATCCTAGGAACAAGAAGAATTACCCTTGAATCCAGTCTGCTTTATAAAAACCCTCAAGAAGGAAAATGAAAGGGTCTGTCAAACATGATGAAGCCATCAATGACTAGGAGTTGCTCAAAAGCCTGTCCATGCCTTGTTGTACAGTCATCAGCTGAGCTTAATTTAGAAATGAATGGAATTAATTTTCAATTTGGTCGGTGTGTAAATGCTAAAGACTGTCTGACAGAGTTACATAAAATACATGTTTTTCTTTGTTTGGTGAAGTGTTGTGTTGATTTTCAGAGGGTTTCTCTAATCAGTTTAAATGCAATTGTCGAAGCTGAAAATGAAACATTGGATGTTGAGTGAATCATCTTGAAATTTGACTGCAATAAGATTATGATGAACATGGGCAGTGTGGATTGCAAGCATGTGCTCTCCTTAGTCGAATGTTCAATAACAAGGCAGTATAAATTTCAACTTGACAGACGGAGGATGAGAGGGAATCCGAGGGAAACAAGTATTCCCCCTAGGGAGAGGTGATTTGTAAGGGGGAAAATGAAATTCATTGTCAAGAAGGGTAGATTACAGATTCACATCATTCATGGGTTTTGGGCACTGCACGATGGCAAGCATTTATCGCTCATCCGTGGGTGCAAACTTGAAAAGGTAATGGAGTGCTAGGCAAGCCGGGATTATTTTCTTTAGAGCACAGGAGACTGAGGGCGGATCTCAGTGAAGAGTGCGAAACGTGAGATGCATGGATAGGGTGAATACAGTCCGTATTTTTCCCAGGTTCGAGGAATCGCGGACTAGTGGGCATCAGTGTAATGGTACAGGGGACAGAATGAAGGGAACCTGAGGGACAACTCATTTATAGGAAGGCAAGTACGTATGTGGAATGAGCTGCCAGTGGAAATATCTGCGATGTGCGCATTAACACCATTTAGAAGATATTTGGACAAGTGTCCAAATAGGAAACAATTGGAAGGATATGCACCAGATGCAGGGAAATGGAGTCAGTGTAACTGAACATTTTGGTCAGTATGGGCCACTTTGAGCCAAAGAGCCTGACTCCGTGCTGTAGAGATTTATGAGTCAGGAGGTTAGTTGCTTGTTACACTATTCCTCGCCTCCATTTGACACTGTCCTTATATGGCAAGTCCACCTTATTTGCTGGTCATTGGTAATCCCAAGGACTTTAACGTTGAGTGACTCTGTGATTGTTACACGTTTTAATTGCAAGAGGCTGTGGTTAGATATTCTACTGTTGGCGATCACCTTAGCCAATCTTTTGCGTTGTGTGCATGTTAATTGCCACTTGACAATACAAGTTTGGATATTGCTGAAGAGTCGCAAATGGCATTGAACGTTATGCAATCTTTGAAGATAAAGCTTGCTGTTGACAGTGTGAAGGGGACGGGTTTGATCCCGGGTATAGAATTACTGTCTTATAAGGAGAGTTTTAAAAAGGGTTGATCCGGTACTCATTGAAGCTCCGAAGAACGCAATGAGGCCTTAATTGTGCATAGAACATTCTTCGAGGATTTGACAGGTTAAATATGCAGAGGTAATTTTTCCTGTTGCTGAGAATGCAGGACCAGATGGACATCCTCTATTAATCCGAATACGGTAGATTTTAGAGCATCTGCTATTTCTGTGTGTTTCTATTACACTCTCCAATGAGAAACGAACGCAGTTCAGAAGTGTTTATGAATGCAATGAGTTTTATTCACAACAATGCAGGAAGCAGTGAACAGGCTGCTTATGGGTCTGCACAGTGGGTCAATCCTAAGCACAGCTGCCTCACATTAGCAGAGACCCGGATTCGATCCTAGTCTCGGGTGATTGGCTTTGTGGAGTGTGCCATTTTCTCTCGTGTCTGTGTGGATTTCCGCCGGCTGCTTCGATTTCCTCCCAATATGCAAAGCTGTTCAGTTCAGTTTAATTGGAAATGATAATTTGCCTATAGTATGCAGAGACGTGTAGGTTACTTGCATTAGTCAGGAGTAAATGAAGAGGAAGAGGGGAAGTGAATGGCTCTGTGTTGGTTACTCTTCCGCCGGTTGGCATAGACTTGTTGGCCAAAGGCCTGTTTCCAGACTGTCGGGATTCTGTGATTTATGCATTGTCCTTTGACAGCGACACAATCGCGGAGAGACCGCATTTAGTGTCAAGCAGAACTTCAGGTTTTTCACTCCGTTCAAATAGTAGCTGCCAAGGGCTTGTCATACTCCAAGAGCAAGAAACACTTGCCATTCGTTTGAACCACATTCTCTGTGCACACTCTCAGTCTGTAGCTGCCGTTGTCCTTGCCACAGCCAAAGTGAATACCTGTTCAAAGGTGAAGAAGAGATGCCCGAAAGATAGCATGTTGAGGCACAGAACGAGGCCGATCAGACAGTGGTGACTGTGTTACGATTCAATTGCCTTGATCCAATCTCCTGTCTCCATCTCTCATGCCTTCTGTCCCAATAACCGTCCAATATTCGTCTTGAATTCCAACCTCACTAATGCACAATACTTCACCATGGAGCCTTACAGTCTGACTATGCTGAGTTATACATAGTGCCCGGATTGTGGGGCGGTAACTTCAACCCCCGCTGTCCTCTCTTCTTGTTATGGAGAGAGCAGCATCCTGCAACGTAGCCATCAAGTACCCATTACACGGACACTGGAATTGAATGAAGTGCAGAACTGGTCCCAAGACTGTGTGGACTCTGTATTAAGGATAGCTTGAGTAGAGTTGGACTGGACCAGTCGGTGTTTAGAAGACTGAGACGGCTCCTTATTGTTACAAATGCGATTCTTGGAGCACTTGAAAGAATAGATGTGAATACATTGTTTCTCCGTGTGGCTGAGGCGACAGAAGAAGGCCAAATTTGAGGAAACGGTCTCACCTATTGCAGAGAACGATGCAGAAAAAATTATTTTTAGAGTGTAATGATTCTGTAACTTTCTTTGCCAGAGATGGCTGTAGAAGCTGGTTCACTAACATTTTTTTTAAATTATTAAAGCTAGTAATGGTGAGGGCGAGAAGGCAGGAAAGTGGAGGTGAACATGATAAGGCCAGCCATGAACACATTGAGTGGCAGGGCAGACTCGATGGCTTGCATAGCCTACTTCTGAATTTATCTGTTGTCATCTTATGGACAGAACATGAAAAATAGAACGCACTTAAATGTCTCACATATTAACTACAAAATCATAAGTCCAAGTCGCCAATGAGGCACGTCATCAGGTTTTAGAAACAAGTGAGCAGCGCTTTGTGCAATGAATTTGATTTGTTGGACACAGGAAATATGGGGAAAAATCGGAAACGATTTATATTGCTGAAAAGGACAGTGGCTCACAGTGGTCGCATCATATACAGGTCTTCAGATCCCTGATCGTTGTGAGATGGTGATATTTAACTTCAATAAATATCGAGGAGTAACGACTAGTCGCATTATAATACTGTAATTATTGTCACTTATGACAAAGTAACTCATCAGTTACACTGATGCACCTGAATGAAGAAAACGTGGACCTGTCAGTCCAGCCGAAGTCGTCAGGAAAATGATGGAAAGGGTAGTAC
>NW_025195220.1:0-4353 GCF_004010195.1 Chiloscyllium plagiosum | reverse complement strand
ACTTAGCTTAATAAAGCCCTATCTATAGCCCTAGTTATGCAATTGGCCAGGACTCTGGTCCTAGTATGATTCAGGTGAAACCCATCCCATCAGACTGTATCCCAGCTTCCCTAGTACAGTGCCAATGTTCCATGAATTCAAACCCATTTCTCCACAACAATCTTTCAGCCACACATTTACCTCTTTAATCAGCTTGACCCTTTGCCAATTAGTTCATGGCTTCAGTTCATAGTTTCAGTTCTGCTTTGTAATTTAGTCCCTGGCTGCTCATATTTCCTCATCAGAATGTTTCTACTTATATCATTGGTACCTACATAGATCAGAACAAGATCATTCCCCTCCCATTCCAAGTTCTCCTGCGGCCCAGATGAAATATCCTTCACTTGGGCACCTCAACACAACCTTCAGCATTCTCAATCTGGCCATAGAGAACAGCGTCTATTCCCCTGGCTATACTATCCTGGCTTACAACTACATTTCTATTTTATCCCCCTCTTGAATGGCTCCCTATTCCACGATACTATAGTCAGTTTGCTTATCGTTTCTGTGAGGTTTCTACTGTTGATATCTTCCCATAGCTCTATTGGACAGATCTTGCAGTCTTTAATTCCTCATGAACATGGGTTCAATTCATTAGCAGTGTTCCACAGAAATACCCCTTGATTTCTGCTCCTGTTTCCCCAGTTTCAGACACAGACTGCTCACAGGCTGGCTGCTCCACACACTAAAAACAGCAAAGATATATTAAAACAAAGGAACCTTTCCCTCTCAACCCATCTCCATGAGACACAGAATTTGCTTTCAAATACAAATACTCATTGATTATCTTTAACTTGAAACTTTTTCGTTTGTCTGAAAAGTACATGAATACTTAAAAACATTCCCTTTGCTACTTCAAACCTTCTTTTCATTTTGGGAAACTACTCAAATAATTTAAACCTCCCCAGTTTACACCTTGACTTCAAAATCTCTCCTGAGGTACCTTCCTAACAAGAGATTTAGAGAGGCTATTATAATCCTAGGTGTTAATATCTCTACCATCCCAGAAACACAACTGGACTCTATCTTTGACGAACAACTCCAAGGCTGTGTGAAAAGTCTTTGTGCAGGATTACTTTTCCCCCTAAGCTAGCCAACATTAAAAGTTACAACTTATAATTTGTAGAGGGAAGGCATTCCTTGGTCTGGTGTATTACTTGTACTTAGAACCACTGGAAGTCTTCAGAATATTTGCGGGATGCAATAGGGAGGATATGGAGAAATCTATTTGGTATGAGTATTGACAGGATCCAAGGGGCATAATCTTAAAAATAAAGCCAAGAATAAAATCATGAAGTACTGTTTCACACAGAAGATAGATAAAATCAGGTATACGTTCTTCCAAAAGATTGTGGATGCTGGCTGTGTAATGGAGCTTTCAAAACTAAGATTCCATGGGGAGTATCAAAGGGATATGGCGTAAAGCGTTATTCGAATACAAACTGCCTGCTGAATTTGAACCAAGACATATACAATTTATTTGTGGAGAGAGTTTATTGACTTCCTGAGTTTTCAAGCTCTCTACCAATAGCTCCCCATCCCCACGTTCCTTATTCATGTGTTCAAATTCAATTAATATCCACCACCTGTTTTGTTTAACCTTAACAATGGCATTACAAACAGATGAACAAAGAATAAGAGTACACCACCCAGTCCTTCAAGCCATTCAATAAGATCACGATTTGACTTTAACCTCATCTCTACATTTCTGCATATCCCTCAATCCCTGTTATCATTCAACTCCTTTGTTACCATGAATCTACCTACCTCTAAATTAAAATATTTAAAGATTCTGCATCCACTGCCTTTTGCGGAAGGGAATTCCAAAGGAACTCAACCCTCCAAAAGAAAAAAAGGTTTCCTCATCTCCCTTAATTGGGCAACCCTATATTTTATTAAACTATGACTACTAGTTTTAGATTGTCACAGAAGAGGAAATGTCCTATTAACACCCACCTGGTCAAGGCCCCTTAGGATCTTTTACATTTCAATTAAGTCATCTCTAATTCTTCTAAATGCCAGAGGATACAAGCTCAGCCTGTCTAGCCTTTCCTGATAAGGCAATCCACTCACTCCAGGTATTAATCAAGCAAACCTTCTGTGAACTATTTCCGACTCATTAACATATTTCCGTACTGGTCTCTGTACTCAGGATGTAGTCATTAGCAAACTTGAAATAAATTGATTGACCATCCATTAACATAAAGATAGGTAAATGGAACTGACAGATCAGATCTAATTGCATGGTGGAACTGGTTCAAATGGCTGAATGAACCATTCCTGTAGCTGTGTTTCCATATTTCTTATTTTGACTTTGTTTGATCGTAGAGAGTAGTTTATAAAGAATCAGCAGTCTGTTCAGGGCACCACTGCACTAATTCTCTTTTCTTTGACAAAAATGAGAAAAAATAAAAAATATGGGGAAGATGTACGCCAATATCTATGTTCAAAGCAAATGTGATTTCCAAAACTTAAAAGGGGGCAAAATATGCTGAAAATCATTCATATCTAAAGCAATAGAATGAGGAAGTTCCTACATGTGTGTAAACATCAGCAGTACATCAATTTCCATTACACTCTGATAAGCGTATGAACTCATTCTTAAAAACAGGATATTAATAACCACAACTAAATGTCTGCCATCAAACATTAAACACTCTAATAATTCACCACACATGTTTTTACAGAACATGTTTGCTTATGGAAGGCTGAACACTGTACATAAGGAATTCCAGCTGTAACAGAGCTGGGACAGCACAATAGACAGAATAAGAACAGACATTGCTCCAATGGGCCAAGATAACTGCGTGATTTACCTTGGAAAGTTCAGAATTTCTGTCTGACATGGCTGAAAAACAGTCTAAAAACCTGATCAGAACCAAATGGGCAGCATCTAGTGGAAGATTTCAGCAACTGCACCATCACACAGAGGATAAAGGTTTAGTACTACGAGCCACACAAGTTTAGTTTTTTTGGACAGTGGATGACCTCCAATAAGGTGTGGTGGTACAATGATGGTATCCTTATCTCTGAAGCAGCAGACCCAGATTCAAGTCCCACCTACTTCAGAGGTCTGTAATAACATCTCTGAATGGGTTGATTAGGAAGTATCCAGTAGGATGGATAAGAAGCATGTGCCCATTCTGTGCAGTCTGACATACTGGGAATGTCGGAAAAAAATTGGCACTCATGCCTGAGGCATAAGAATCAATAAACATACAATTAAAAGGTTTTGTTCTAGGACCTCTACTGTTCTTCATCCACAGAAAAGGATGCCCTCCCTGATGTAGCTTCTCTCCAGAAAGTGCAAGTCTGGTTTGCCCTGAGGCACTCAGCAAAGCAAGTCTGCACATGGCCTGACGAGCAGTTCCTGAAGAGACTGTAATCAAAAAGCTGTAATTTTCAAATGCACTTAACCTGAATATGAGCTGGGAGGCATAGGAGGGCTTCATCCCAATTTCATGTTCAAAGACCAGAGGTTGTTGCCGAGCTCTTTCAAAGATCCACCCTCTGGAGATTGTTATTGTTGTCACTGCTACTCCTTCCCAATTCCCTCATTAATCATTCCTACTTCCCTGACACTGAACATTCTTTACTTGCTCGACCATTGATGGTCATGCCTTCAACTGCCTAAGCCTTACTTTCTGCCTAAAACATCTGAATTCCTATCTCAGTTCCTTTTTTAATACGGTCCTTAAAACATAGCTCCTGCAGCAAGTTTTTGGTCAACCTTCATGATGGCTCTGTGTCAACTTTCAGTTTGCACTACTGTTGTGATGGGCTTATAAACATTATTCCCTATTAAAGCAGCTACTTAAATGCCAAAATGCTATTATTTGTAGTTTATCACATTACTAAACAAATTTGAGACATGAAAGAAAACCTATGTGAGAGAGGCAGTGCTCTAATTTAGTGGACATCCATGAAGCCAATTACCCCATTTATTGCGATAGGTCTTGTTCATTGACAGCATTCATTTGCAATTCACTGGCACACTCTTCCACAGACAGGGAGAGTTTGGTCATTTCAATGGAGTGGGAAGCATTCACTTCACAATGGCATTAAGCAAAACTAACAGAGCAAACTCAGATAGTTACCCCCTTAGAGTGCTTTGGAATATGTTCTTTTTAGGAGCGTTTATCATGAGATATGATCCTATGGGCCACTTGTAATCTGAGGTTGAACTATGCCTACATATAAAGAAGGACATTAGGTAAAGCATACAAAATAGGTCAAGGATCCTTTGGTGCTGTGATAATGTGCCATTGGATACATTACCACTAGGAAAAAGTGAGGACTGCAGATGCTAGGGAT
>NW_025195219.1:2229-4352 GCF_004010195.1 Chiloscyllium plagiosum | reverse complement strand
TCCGGGTGCTCCGGTTTCCTCCCATGGTCCAAAAATGTGCAGATCAGGTGAATTGGCCACGCTAAATTGCCCATAGTGTTAGGCGAAGGGGTAAATATGGGTGGGTTGCGCTCCGGCGGGTCGGTCTGGACTTGTTGGGCCGAAGGGCCTGTTTCCACACTGTAGGGAACCTAATCTAATAAGCAGGGCATACACCTCAGGCACTGACGCATACAAAGACTATCGAGGAGGACTATCCACCAGACAATGACCTGATATCACTCTCCAGGCTCATCAAGTTCAGCTTATTCAGTGCAACAGGCAAACTCCGACAGCCTAATCCCTGAGCTCCAGCTCACACCCTCTCACAGCGTAGAAGGACAAACGTCAACATGAAGCTGTGAGTTGGAGCAAAATAAAAGTTCCTGTGGAATAGCCTGGAACTGGGTTGGAAATGTTGCTCAGGCTGCTCGTTCTCTGTGGTTTTCGTACGTTCAGTTAGGAATATTTTTATTTATTCGATCAGAATATAACTGCCCTGATTTGGTTACACCGACCTCATGGAATTCATTGCTGCCATGAATCAATCCAATAGCAATCCAGTGTCCAGTCTGTCACAGAAGCACTGATCCGATCGACACTAACTGCTTAATTGTGTTCACCGCCAGTCACTAGGGACACATTTTGAATTTTAAAAAAATCTTCAAACAACCTACTGCATTAATCACTCCACTTTAAGTTCACTTCCTATTCCTCACATCGCCAACATCACTCCACCTTTCACTGTCTGTATTTGCAGCTCTCGCCTGACAACACTCCGAGACTCCAACGCTCCTGTAATTCTGGAGTAATGCTCCATCTACATTGTCCTCTATCCGACACTCCCAGGTCAGGGACAACATGGGGTTAGATACAGAGTAAAGTTCTCTCTACATTGTCCCCAGTAACACTCCCAGGACAAATAGAATATAACATTTATCCTTTGCACACAGATACTGGGTACAGGGTCAGATATGGAAGCTTAGTCTACATTGTCCCCATCAAAAACTCACAGGACAAGGACAGCACGGAATTAGATACAATGTGAAGCCCCATCCGCACTGTCCCAATCAGACACACCCAGTAGAGGAACACTTCGGGATTAGATACAGGGTAAAGCTCCTTATACACTGTCCCTGTCAAACACTCCCCGGGCAGGAACAGCAGGGGGTTAGATACAGAGTAAAGCCGTGTCTATAGAATCTCCTCTCAGTGACATGGTGGATGTTTGCACTGTTTTGTGTGAAGTGAGTGACTGAACATCTGGAATGGAAAATCCCTGGGCATTTCACTGCTTCAGACTGGAACATGGAGCATGGAGTGTAATTGAACCTGTCAGGCGGGATACAGATAGCTCAATGCTGAAAATGTGTTGCTGGAAAAGCGCTGCAGGTCAGGCAGCATTCAGGGAACAGGAGAATCGACGTTTCGGGCATAAGCCCTTCTTCAGGATTTCTCCCTACAGTTAGCTCAATGGTGAGTAATGGGTAAGGTAAAGCTTCCTTGGCCCCATAGGATTGCTCTCTCCTCTGAGAGAGGTGACTGGTGGTGGCTTAATCTGAGGGTCACCATGCCTCAGGCGAGCTGTGAAGGTGAGAAGGCGTGACCTTTCTGGTAATTTCAGGAGGAGCAGGAATTGAACCTGGAGGCACAGCAACTCCGTGGTTAGCAGCTGCTGCCACACACAGCCAGGGAACCGAGTTCAATTCCAGCCTCGGGCAACTGTCTGTGTGGAGTTTGCACTTTCTCCCCGTGTCTGCGTGGGTTCCCGCAGGGTGCTCCAGTTTCCTTCCACAGTCCAAAGATGTGTAGGTAACGTGGGTCAGCCATGGGAATGCAGGGCTGATAATATGTTGCTGGAAAAGTGCAGCAGGTCAGGCAGCATCCAAGGAGCAGGAGAATCGATGTTTCGGGCATGAGCCCTTCTTCAGGAATGAGGAAAGTGTGCCAAGCAGGCTAAGATAAAATATAGGGAGTAGCGACTTGGGGCAGGGGCGTTGGAAATGCAATATGTGGAAGGAGGTCAAGGTGAGGGTGATAGGCCGGAGTGGGGTGGGGGCGGAGAGGTCAGGAAGAAGATTGCAGGTTAGGAAGGTGGTGCTGAG
>NW_025195219.1:0-1242 GCF_004010195.1 Chiloscyllium plagiosum | reverse complement strand
GGGCCTATGCGGGTGCCCATGGCTACTCCTTTCGTTTTGGAGGAAGTGGGAGGATTGGAAAGAGAAGTTGTTCAGGGTGAGGACCAGTTCAGTCAGTCGAAGGAGGGTGTCAGTGGAAGGGTACTGGTTGGTACGGCGTGAAAGGAAGAAGCGGAGGGCTTTGAGTCCTTCGTGATGGGGGATGGAGGTGTACAGGGACTGGATGTCCATGGTGAAGGTAAGGCGTTGGGGACCGGGGAAGCGAAAATCATGGAGGAGGTGGAGGGTGTGGGTGGTGTCCCGAACATAAGTGGGGTGTTCTTGGACTAAGGGGGCAGGACCATGTCGAGGTATGCAGAGATGAGTTCGGTGGGGCAGGAGCACGCTGAGACAATGTCCTCATGGGACTTTCTCCTCCATGGGAATGCAGGGGTCAGGGTAGGATGCTCTTCGGAGGGTCAGTGTGGACTCAATGGACCGAATGGCCTGCTTCCGCACCATAGGAATTCTATGAACCCACTCCATTGGTGTCACGCTGTGTCACACACCTGGCTGAGCTAACCAACCTCACCCCAAGGGAAGGAACACACTGGTGCTAGATGGAGCTCACCAGGCTCTGGGGTGCTGAGGATCACACTCCCACCATACCTGTGATACTCCTCACACTGCCTGGACCTCTCCACATTACCCAGCTGAGTGCTGCTACTGGCTTCTGTTGAGATATTGTAGGAGAGAATGCCTCACTTCCAAGAAATAATCCCACACATTTCCCAATTCCTAAAGCTCCATTGTTGCTCCTATCAGGGTCTCCAGGCAACCCTAGCCCATGCCAGGAAACAGGATGACAACAGACCAGGAAACAGTCTTATCCTGCATACCCAAAGTTTCATTCGTGGCTCTACCCAGCAGAGGGAAGCAGAGTTCAGTGCAGAAAACATCACGCGAGCTCCTGGAATCTTGAGCCCACACTCTGCTGTGTCACTGGGGCTGCTATACAACACCGGACGGGTAAAGCTGACTAACAGAAGGACGGAAAATAGTCTGAGCTGAAGGGTTTACCCAGAAGGATCCTGCAGTGCAAGACGCTGTATAGAGGAAGGGGCGGCTCTGGGAGAGGGGCCTACAGGGGAGGGAGTGGCACTGGGAGAGGGGTCTACAGGGGAAGGAGTGGCACTGAGAGTGGGGTCTACAGGGGAGGGAGTGGCACTGGGAGAGGGGTCTACAGGGGAAGGAGTGGCACTGAGAGTGGGGTCTACAGGGGAG
>NW_025195218.1:0-4351 GCF_004010195.1 Chiloscyllium plagiosum | reverse complement strand
AAGGCTGCCTTGCTGATCTTTGAGGGGCCCTATACTCTCCCTTGTCACCCTTTTATCCTTAATGTATTTGTTAAAACCCTTTGGATTCTCCTTAATTCTATTTGCCAAAGCTATCTCATGTCCCCTTTTTGCCCTCCTGATTTCTCTCTTAAGTATACTCCTACTGCCTTTATACTCTTCTAAGGATTCGTTCGATCAATCTTGTCTATACCTGACAGTTGCTCCTTCTTTTTCTTAACCAAACCCTCAACTTCTTTAGTCATCCAGCATTCCCTACATTATCGGCCTTTCCTTTCACCCTAACAGGAATATACTTTCTCTGGATTCTCATTATCTCATTTCTGAAGGCTTCCCGTTTTCCAGCCATCCATTTACCTGTGAACATCTGCCCCAAATCAGCTTTTGAAAGTTTTTGCCCAATACTGTCAAAATTGGCCTTTCTCCAATTTAGAACTTCAACTTTTAGATCTGGTCTATCCTTTTCCATCACTAATTTAAAACTTATAGAATTATGGTCACTGGCCCCAAACTGCTCCCCCACTGACAGCTCAGTCATCTGCTCTGCCTTATTTCCCAAGGATAGGTCAAGTTTTGCACATTCTCTAGGAGGTACATCTACATACTGAATCAGAAAATTTTCTTGTACACATTTAACAAATTCCTTTCCATCTAAACCTTTAACACTATGGCAGTCTCAGCCTATGTGTGGAAAGTTAAAATCCCCTACCATAACCACCTATTATTCTTCCAGATAACTGAGATTCTCAATTTCGCTCTGACTATTAGGGGGTCTATAATACAATCCCAATAAGGCGATCATCCCTCTCTTATTTCTCAGTTCAACCCACATAATATCCCTGGATATATTTCTGGGAATATCCTCCCTAAGTACAGCACTCCCTTGCTTCCCTTTCTGTCCTTCCTGTAGCATTTGTATCCTGGAACATTAAGCTGTCAGTCCTGTCCACTCCTGAGCCACATTTCAGTAATTGCTATGATATCCCAGTCCCATGTTCCTAACCATGCCCTGAGTTCATCTTCCTTCCCTGTTAGGCCTCTTTCATTGAAATAAATGCAGTTTAATTTATCAGTCCAACCTAGTTCTCTGCTTTGTTCCTGCCTGCCCTGACTGTTTGACTCGCTTCTTTTCTCAACTGAACCAGTCTCAGATTGACCTCTTTCCTCACTCTCTCCCTGGATCCCAACCCCCTACCTTACTAGTTTCCTCTCCTTACAGATACTGTCAGACTTGCTGAGATTTTCCAGCATTTTCTCTTTTGGTTTCAGATATACATCATCCACAGTAATTTGTTTTTACTAATTTAAATCCTCCTGAGCAGCTGTAACAAATCTCCCTGCCAGTATATTAGTCCCCTTCCAATTCAGGTGCAGTCTGTTTTTCTTGCACAGGTCACTTCTATCCCAGAAGACATTCCAATGATCCAAAAATGTGAACACTTCTCCCATACACACCAGCTCCTCAGCCACGCATTATTCTGCTCTATCCTTCTATTCCTACCCGGAGTAGCTCACAGCACCACGAGTAATCCAGATATTACTCCTCCTTTTTAAATTCCTGCCTAAGTCTCTATACTTCCCCTTCAGAATCTCATCCTTTTTCCTTCCTGTGTCTTTGGTTCCAATGTGTACAATGACCTCCTGCTGGTCCCTCTCTCCCTTGAGAACATTCTGCACCCTCTCTGAGACATCCTTGATCCTGGCACCAGGGAGGCAACACACCATTCGGATTTTTTGCTGTTGGCCACAGAAACATCTGTCTGTATCTCGGACTAGAGAGTCTCCTAACACAATCGATCTCTTGAAACCCAATGTACCACTTCTTGCATTAGAGCCAATGTTGATATCAGAAGCTTGGCTGTTCGTGCTACATTCCCCTGAGAATCCATCACCCCCTACATTTTCCAAAACAGCGTACTTGTTTGAAATAGGGATAGCCACAGAAGACTCCTGCACTACCTGCCTACCTCTCATACCTTTCCTGGAGTTAACTCATCTGTGTGACTATATCTGCAACTTTTTTCCCATCCATCACACCCCCTTGCTCTTGTAAATTCCTCATTGCCTTTGTGTCTTCAATCGATTCATTCGATCTGATAGGATTTTCAACCAAGGGCATTTATTGTAGATATAATCCTCAGTAACACTAACCTCTCCCTAAACTTCCACATGCAACAAGAAGAGCATATCACTCTACAAGGGGCCATTTTTGCTTGTTTCAATCTACAGACCCAGAAAATAGCAGCCTTATTCCTCTACAAAACACTGCTCCTGGCTAACTTAATACTTATAGCTTATATTTTTAAGTTTAATCAAGAAACATATCTCAACAAAACATATAATCAAGAAAGAATCCACCCTACTCACTGCTGCAGACTTACTGTAAGGCCACACTTAAAACTATTCACTTACCTGTTTTGATGCTCTGATCTCTCTCAAACAGGTCCTCCAAGATCAGTTGTGAATTTTATTGTTTATTTGTTTTCCCAGACGTACTCCGATGTCCAGCGATACATGAATTCAAACAGCAAAGTCAGTAACTGTGCAGTTTCACTGCTGTGTCAGTTAGCAATGTGGGTTTCTTTCTCTCTCTCTCTCTCCTGCACTGCCTGACCATGTGCTGGCTTTGTCTGTTCCTTTTCCCTTTAAAAGTACTGTTGTTCAAACATTATCTTCCTTTCACAAAACTACGTTGACTCTGCTTGATTATCTTGACTTTGTTTCAGTGTCCTTCTATAACTTGTTTGATAATAACATTCTCATAACTCTAACTTTTTCCCTCTGGCACAAGTTAAACTAACTAGCCTGTAGTTTTCTGTCTCTCCCTTTCAAAAAAAGTTAATAAATATGTCATACAACTTCCAATCTAATGGGATCCTCTCTGATTCCAGTGAGTTTTGAAAAACTAAAAGCAATGCATCAACTGTCTCACTAGCCACTTCTTTTAAGAGCCTTTGACTAATTCTGTGAGGATTCAGGCATTTGTCAGTCTACAGCCTCCACACACTCTCTCTACTGCAGCACGGTGGCTCAGTGGTTAGCACTGCTGCCTCATAGCACCAGAGACCCAGGTTCGATTCCAGCCTCAGACTGACTGTGTGGAGTTTGCACATTCTCCCCGTGTCTGTGTGGGTTTCCTCCGGGTGCTCTGGTTTCCTCCCACAGTCCAAAGATATGCAGGTCAGGTGAATTGGCCATGCTAAATTGCCCATAGTGCATTATTCAGAGGGAAATGGGTCTGGGTGGATTACTCTTCGGAGGGTCGGTGTGGACTGGTTGGACCGAAGAGCTTGTTTCCACACTGTAGGGAATCTAATCTCCACAGTCCCTCCATGCTTGTGACTGTGGTTTTCCTGATTTCCTCCCTCCTTTCCATTTCCTCATTTACAGCTGCTTCTGGGATGTTACTTGTAATGACATTTGGACTCACTTTCTATAGGATCAACTCTCACTTTGTTACTCAATTAAATATATTGTTATGAAGGTGGGTATGTATTGTACCTTTAAGGGAGTGAGGAAGCTAGCAAGGACTGACTGCATGCACACGACGTGCTGAGCAATTTTAAAATGTAACATTTGGTTGAAACAAATAGTTGGAGTTGCATTGCCATGGAACAAAAACAAATTCAAATTCAGCCAATCAGTTTAAATTATGCCCCAGACACCAAAATCCAATCAAATTTGAATTTTACTATTTGGGATGATATCAAACCATTGAAATGATCAGATATTTTTGGGTATAAAACCAGACACTTTGAACAGTTAGGGGGAGATCAGGAAAGAGCACCCACAAGTCCAGACTGCTAGGCAAATAGCTGAAAGCTACCTGTCCAAAGGTACCTGTTGTGCAGCAGAAGACTGAAGAAAAGACGACTCAGGAAAACACAGAGGAAAATCGACAATGCTGGCTGGGTTTGAAATGTGATTTTTTTTTTGTTAAATCTTAATTTTTTAAATCAGATCAGTACTGTAGAGTGGGAGGTAAAAGATAGGTTTAAAAGAAAGGAGTTGTAAATCATTAGAGTCATAGAGTCATAAAGATGTACAGCATGGAAACAGACCCTTCGGTCCAATCCATCCACACCGACCAGATATCCCAACCCAATCGAGTCCCACCTGCCAGCACCCGGCCCATATCCTTCCAAACCCTTCCTATTCATATACCCATCCAAATGCCTCTTAAATGTTGCAATTGTACCAGCCTCCACCACATCCTCTGGCAGCTCATTCCATACATTCACCACCCTCTGCGTGAAAACGTTGCCCCATAGGTCTCTTTTATATCTTTCCCCTCTCACTCTAAACCTATGCCCTCTCGTTCTGGACTCTCCGA
>NW_025195217.1:0-4351 GCF_004010195.1 Chiloscyllium plagiosum | reverse complement strand
CCTGTAGTTAGGGAGATATTGAATATATTCAAATCTGAGTTTATCTGACTTTTGAATGTCAAAAATAGTTATGGGGGAAGGCGAACATTTTTTTAAAAATATTTTTATTAGAAACTTTTTCAAATCTCTCACAACACCTCTATATACAAAAAAGAACAATACCAAAATACAGAAAAATAGCAGTACAACAATGTCATATTATGATACTGTTAATAATGAGTTACCTCTTATTCTACTAGAACAAACTTAGCTTAAACTAAGCTACAATCAAACTGAAAACAAATAAAATTAAACATAATTTAAGTTAATTTGAATTCTATCACATTACTTTATTCTATTTCACTCACCACACCTCCATTAAGGCTCCAATCCATGGAAGTACCAGTTATTGCACCCGTATTCCTTTCACCCAGCCTTGCCCTCCCAGGGCCCCATGAGCGCCCAGACTGATTCCCACAGTTATACCACGGCTCTAATTAATACTGCTGATCAGTCTGCATCAATATAATTTGGAAAGGGCCGCCACGTCTTGTAAAACTACTATTTTGTGGTGCACCATATTTGTGAGGTCATCTTGGGGGGGATGCTCCATCATCAGCATATGCCACCCCATAAGCCCTGGGGGGTTTTCCAACATCCAATTCATTAAAATGTTCTTCCTTACACAGTCTGTTCCTGTGTTCTCTGAGAGAAGGCAAATTTAGCAACCCCAGAAGAAGAAATACCGGATTCACTTTAACTTCAATCCCCCAGAATGTCCTTCAGCTCCCTTACTATAGCACTCCAGTATCTCTGGATCTTACAACATGACCAATAGCAGTGTGTGAGTGCCTGTACTAATTTTACATTTGGGACACCCTGGTGATGCTCCTCTCTTGAACTTAGCTAGCCTCTCTGGCACCACATAAGCCCTGTGTAAAATCTTCAATTGCATGCCCTGTGCTTTGTTACATATTGAAATTTTCCTTACATTTCCCATATATCTTGCCATACTTCTAATGAAATATCCTATCCTAGCTCCCGATTCCACATCCTAGAGAGTCCCTCCACATCCGCCGTGTCTGCGTGGGTTTCCTCCGGGTGCTCCGGTTTCCTCCCACAGTCCAAAAGATGTGCAGGGTCAGGTGAATTGGCCATGCTAAATTGCCCGTAGTGTTAGGTAAGGGGTAAATGTAGGGGTATGGGTGGGTTTTGCTTCGGCGGGTCGGTGTGGACTTGTTGGGCCGAAGGGCCTGTTTCCACACTGTAATGTAATCTAATCTAATCTAATCCCCTAAGGTACGTCCATTCTGTAAATGATACAACGTACTAACTGAAAGAGCGCCTGTACACCAGAGTACTCTTTACTCCACATTTGACCTGTAATGCTGAGCCAGGAGCGTGGTCTTCCTCTGCATATAATCCCTTAGCTGAAAGTACCGGAAAAGGTCCCTATTAGACAATGCATATTTCTGACTTAGCTGGCTAAATGACATCAAGACCTAACCCTCGAATAAGTCTTCCCTACAGGAGATTCTCTTATTCTGCCATAACTTAAAGCCGGAGTCCATTGCCCCAGGTTTAAATCCTTGGGCTGCCACCAGTGGGGTAATCAGTGAGGTCTTCAGCCAATTGCCCTTGTCTTGCCTCATTATCCTCCAGGCTTTCACTGGATTTAGAATGATTGTACTCTTACACTGCTCAGTCTCGGATTTCATCTTATCAACGAATAATAGATTAACTAGGGGACATCTCGACTGCAATGCTTCAACGTCAAGCAAAATCGACCCCGAGTCCCCCCGTACCCAGTCACCCACATATGCTAAGAAAGCGCTTATTTGATATCTCTTCACCCTGTGAGAGCTTCAATTTGGTTAAGTTAATTAGGGGGCGGCTGCGACACCAAATAAAAGAACCTAGCCAACCATTGAGCCTCAGTAATACTCATCTGGGTAGCAACAACAGGAGCATTCTCATGCGGTACAGTAGGCGAGGAAGAACATTCATTTTAATCAGAGCTATTCGGCCTAACCATGATAACGGTAATCCGTCCCATCGCTGCAAATCCTGCTTTATCCTCTCCAGTAATTGTACATAGTTAGCTTTATACAGCTGGTGGAAGGCAGTGGTAATATAAATTCCCAAATACAAAAACCCTTTTGACGACCATCTAAACAGGAACTGCATTCCATCCTTCAGATCAGGCACCTCCACTAATTCTCCCACCCCCCCCACCCACCATCGGCATGGCTTCTGATTTTGTACAGTTGATCCTGCAGCCCGAAAAACTGCCAAATAAATTAATTGTTTGAATCAATCGAGGAACGGACTCCTCCAGATTGGCCAAGAACAAAAGGACGTCATCAGCATATGGGGCAATCTTATGTTCCCCCATTCCCACTCCTGGCGCCACTATTTCAGGGTTCCTCCTGATAGCCTCAGCTAATGGCTCAATTGCCAAGGTAAATAGCAGCGGTGAAAGAGGACACCCCTGTCGACCACCTCTCCCAGTATTAAAGTTATCTGACTTAGTGCCATTTGTGATGACTGCTGCCTTAGGATCATTATACAACACCACCACCCATCTCGCAAAGGTTGCCCCCAGACCAAAGCGCTTGAGGACCACAAACAGGTACAGCCATTCTATCTGGTCAAATGCCTTTTCTGCATCTAGGGGCCCACTGAACCCAGGATCAACCTTTGCTGGCATACCTGCACCATGTTCAGTACCCTCCTGATATTGTTGGATGAGCTACGGCCTTTAACAAAACCCATCTGATCTTCTTTCACAATACAGGACAGCACCTTTTCCAACCTCAGGGTCTTGGGTAGAATTTTACAATCTACATTCAACAGTGAAATGGTAGTCTTACGTTCTTCGGGCTCTTTCCCCTTCTTTAAAACGAGGGAGATACTAGCCTCCCTAATCCTGTGCATATGAATAGCTATACATCCCCAGAGGTGGCTCCACCAACACATTTATGAATTCCTTATAGAATTCACTTGGGAATCTATCTGACCCCAGTGCTTTGCCACCTTGGAGATGCTTTATTGCATCCTGCACATCCTGTATCGTCAAAGGCATATTCAAAAGGAAACCTGTTCCGCGTTTATACTAGGGAGGTGCAGGATCTCAAAAAAGGCCTGCATTCTCGCTGCACTGTGTTCATCTCCCTCCGACCGATATAACCCTGCAAAGTATTCCCTAAATCTAACATTAATCTTCTTTAACTCACGGGTAACTGTGCCAACCTTCTATCTAACAGACATAATAGATTGGGAAGCATTTTCTTTCTAGTCAGATATCTACCTGGCTTATCTCCAAATTCAAACAATCTTTGTTGAGCAAAGCAGACCTTTTTTTTCCCAGTGTGTGCAATGAGTTGGGAGCAGCCCGGAGATCTGCAGCTTGACCAGTGATGGCCTATTATAATATACTTCCTCAGCTATCTGCAGACGGGTCTCCAGCATCTGTTGTTGCTCCTTCCTCTGCGTCCTTCTAGTCGTTGAATAAAAAATAATCAGGCCTCATAAATATGCCTTAGTGGCCTCCTCCAGTATTTCCGGACTACTGGCCGTACCCGAGTTGATATCCCAGAAGGCTCTGAACTCTTGTGATGTACTCAACAAATTTGCTATCCCTTAACAGGAATGGGTCCATGCACCAGTGTTGTGCATCCATTCCACCACTCTTGATTTTACCATCTAATTACACTGGAACATGGTCCGAGACATCTATATTGCCAATTTCACCAGCCAATGTTCTGTCCAAGCAATCCAATGGCATTAAAAATTGTCAGTTCCCATGTGGTACTTATATGGGTTGGAAGCTGCCCCGATTGTGGGAAGGTGTTCACTCGCTCCTCCCACCTCGTGATTCACCGGCGGGTCCAGAACCGGTGAGAAACCCTTCCCCTGCCCCAAATGTGGGAAGGCCTTCAGCGATTCCTCTGGTCTGCTGGCCCACTGGCGGGTCCACACCGGTGAGAAACCCTTCCCCTGCCCCAAATGTGGGAAGGCCTTCAGCGATTCCTCTGACCTGCTGGCCCACTGGCGGGTCCACACCGGCAGAGGCCATTCACCTGCTCTGTCTGCGGGAAGTACTGTACACGCTTTCCGACCTGCTGAAGCACCAGTGGGTCCACACTGGGGAAAGGCCCTTTAGCTGCTCTGTGTGCGGGAAGGGCTTTACCCAGGACTCCCACCTGCTGACACACCGGTGGGTCCACACTGGGGAGAGGCCGTTCACCTGCCTCGAGTGCGAGAAGGGCTTTGCTGTCTCCTCCACTCTACTGACGCACCAGCGGGTCCACACTGGGAGAGGCCGTTTGCCTGCCCCGAGTGTAGGCAGAGGTTCACAATGTCCTGCAGC
>NW_025195216.1:1484-4351 GCF_004010195.1 Chiloscyllium plagiosum | reverse complement strand
GACAATTTAGCACGGCCAATCCCACCCTAACCTGGCAGGTGGATTGATTTTCGTGAAGCTGAGGGATTAAGGGAAACGGGGTCTCTGGAACTCGGATCTCACCGAGTGACGGAACAGGCTTGAGGGGCGAACAGCCTCACTGCGCCCCTTTGCTCTGTGCATCGAGGGTTACGGGTAAAGAGCAGGAATGTCAGATCGGCACACGATGGCGTCGAATGTCGGCGCAGGTGTGGTGAGCTTTTCCTGCTCTGGTATCTGAGAGGCTTACCTGTGCTTAGAGTGCGGTGCGGTTTCGTCTGTTCCCCCAGGCTCGGTCCTGCCTAATGTTTTCCAGCTGCCTCTACGACATCCCGAACACTCTGGCGCTGGACATTTTCCCGGCTGTGGCATGTACCGGACTGTGACTGTTGGGATGTAATGTTCTGTGCTCGTTCTGCTCTAGGTGAAAGGCTGGAGGAATCAGTCCCAGCACTCCTACACCATGGGTGACAGCTCACCAGTGACCCCGCCTGTAAGTATCACCCAGTCCTCCCGGGTAGCACTGTCCCTGCATGAAACACTCCCAGGACAGGGACAGCACGGGGTTACATACAGAGTAAAGCTTCCTCTACACCATGCCCCCATCAAACACTCCCAGGGACAGGGGTTTAGATAAAAAGTAAAGCTCCCTCTACACCGTCCCCCGATCAAACACTCCCAGGGATAGGGGGTTAGATAGAGAGTAAAGCTCCCTCTACACCATCCCCTCATCAAACACTCCCACGGACAGGGGGTTAGATACAGAGTAAAGCTCCCTCTACACTGTCCCCCCACTCACAGGGACAGGGGGTTAGATACAGAGTAAAGCTCCCTCTACAACGTCCCCCACTCCCAGGGACGGGGGTTAGATACAGAGTAAAGCTTCCTCTACACTGTCCCCCCATCAAACACTCCCTGGGACAGGGGGTTAGATAAAGAGTAAAGCTTCCTCTACACCATCCCCGACTCACAGGGACAGGGGCTTAGATTCAGAGTAAAGCACCGTCTACACCATCCCCCCACTCCCAGGGAGAGGGGGTTAGATACAGAGTAAAGCTCCCTCTACACTGTCCCCCACTCCCAGGGACAGGGGGCTCGATACAGAGTAAAGCTCCCTCTACACCGTCCCCCACTCCCAGGGACAGGGGGTTAGATACAGAGTAAAGATCCCTCTACACCATCCCCCACTCCCAGGGACAGGGGGTTAGATATAGAGTAAAGCTCCCTCTACACCGTCCCCCCATCAAACACTCCCAGGGACAGGGGGTTAGATACAGAGTAAAGCTCCCTCTACACCATCCCCCACTCCCAGGGACAGGGGGCTAGATACAGAGTAAAGCTCCCTCTACACCGTCACCCACTCCCTGGGAGAGGGGGTTAGATACAGAGTAAAGCTCCCTCTACACCATCCCCCCCATCAAACACTCCCAGGGACAGGGACAGCACAGGATTAGATACAGACGAATCTAAGGACAGGGACAACAGTGGGTTAGAAACAGAGTAAAGATCCCTCTACACAGTCCCCCCATCAAACATTCCCAGGGACAGGAGGGTTAGATACAGAGGAAAGCTCCCTCTACACTGTCCCCCCACTCCCAGGGACAGGGGGGTTAGCTCCAGAGTAACTGAGCACTGATGTACATGTCGGATGATACCTTGCCCATCGTTCCTTCCAGGCAGAGGAGAAATCCGGCCAACTGAACAAGACGAAGATTGCCGAAGGAGGGAGGAAGTTGAAGTAAGTTGTGTTCTCCTGGAAGGAGCAGCTGTAGGAATCCCTTCACACCCTGTTCCCAGGACTGTCTGCCTGGGAGAACCATGATAAACTGTCCCGTAGTGCCCAGGGATGTGCAGGTTAGGGTGGGATTGGCCGTGCTAAATTGTCCCGTAGTGCCCAGGGATGTGCAGGTTAGGGTGGGATTGGCTGTGCTAAACTGTCCCGTAGTTCCCAGGGATGTGCAGGTTAGGGTGGGATTGGCCGTGTGCTAAACTGTCCCGTAGTGCCCAGGGATGTGCAGGTTAGGGTGGGATTGGCTGTGCTAAACTGTCCCGTAGTTCCCAGGGATGTGCAGGTTAGGGTGGGATTGGCCGTGCTAAATTGTCCCGTAGTGCCCAGGGATGAGCAGGTGAGGGTGGGATTGACCGTGCTAAATTGTCCCTGTAGTGCCCAGGGATGTGCAGGTTAGGGTGGGTTGGCCATGCTAAATTGTCCCGTTAGTGCCCAGGGATGTGCAGGTTAGGGTGGGATTGGCCGTGCTAAATTGTCCTTAGTGCCCAGGGATGTGCAGGTTAGGGTGGGATTGGCCGTGCTAAATTGTCCTTAGTGCCCAGGGATGAGCAGGTGAGGGTGGGATTGGCCGTGCTAAATTGTCCCGTAGTGCCCAGGGATGTGCAGGTGAGGGTGGGATTGGCCGTGCTAAATTGTCCCGTAGTGCCCAGGGATGTGCAGGTTAGGGTGGGTTGGCCGTGCTAAATTGTCCCCATAGTGCCCAGGGATGTGCAGGTTAGGGTGGGATTGGCCGTGCTAAATTGTCCCGTAGTGCCCAGGGATGTGCAGATTTGGGTGGGATTGGCTGTGCTAAATTATCCCGTAGTGTCCAGGGATGTGCAGGTTTGGGTGGGATTGGCCGTTCTAAATTGTCCCGTAGTGCCCAGGGATGTGCAGGTTAGGGTGGGATTGGCCATGCTAAATTGTCCCCGTAGTGCCCAGGGCTGTGCAAGTTAGGGTGGGATAGGCCGTGCTAAATTGTCCCGTAGTGCCCAGGGATGTGCAGGTTTTGGTGGGATTGGCCGTGCTAAATTGTCCCGTAGTGCCCAGGGATGTGCAGGTTAGGGTGGGATTGGCCGTG
>NW_025195216.1:0-1087 GCF_004010195.1 Chiloscyllium plagiosum | reverse complement strand
CTACGGGCAATTTAGCATGGCCAATTCACCTGACCTGCACATCTTTGGACTGTGGGAGGAAACCGGAGCACCCAGAGGAAACCCACGCAGACACGGGGAGAACGTGCAAACTCCACACAGTCAGTCACCTGAGGCGGGAATTGAACCCGGGTCTCTGGCGCTGTGAGGCAGCAGTGCTAACCACTGTGCCACCGTGCCGCCCTCTCTCTCCCTCTCTATCTCTTTCTCCATCCACCACTGCCGTCTCTCTCTCTATCTCCCACTAGTGTATAGCGGGCGGCACGGTGGTTAGCCCTGCTGCCTCACAGCGCCAGGGACCCGGGTTCAATTCCCGTCTCGGGCGACTGACTGTGTGGAGTTTGCACATTCTCCCCGTGTCTGCGTGGGTTTCCTCCGGGTGCTCCGGTTTCCTCCCACAGTCCAAAAATGAACAGGTCAGGGTGGATTGACCATGCTAGAATTGCCCGTAGGGTTAGGCGAAGGGGTAAATGTAGGGAAATGGGTCTGGGTGGGTTGCTCTGCGGAGGGTCAGCGTGGACTTGTTGGGCTGAAGGGCCTGTTTCCGCACTGTAGGGAATCTAACCCAGTCTAAAGGTCTCATTCTCTCTATCTCTTTCCCCAACCACCACTGCCGTCTCTCTCTCTCCCTTTCTGCCATTACTGTCCGCCTCTCCCTTTCTGTCTTTTCGATCTCCTACTGTCATCCCCCTCTCTATCTCTTTCTCCATGGCCGCTATCTCAATCTCTCTGTCTGCCATTGCCATCTCCCTTCCCTGGGAAGAAGCGAGGACTGGCAGATGCTGGAGAGTCAGAGTCGAAGAGTGTGTTGCTGGAAAGGCACAGCTGGTCGGGCAGCATCCGAGGAGCTGGAGAGTTGACGTTGTAGGCACAAGGCCTTCATCAGGAGTGACCCTCCTGCTTGGTGAAGGGCTTATTCCTGAAACGTCGATTCTCCTGCTCCTCGGCTGTGCTTTTCCAGCACCCCACACTCTTCGACACAGGTCTCTTCTCTTGTCTGTCTATCTCTCTATCTCCCACTGCTGTCTATATATCTCCCTTTCGCTACCTCTCCATTTACCATCTCTCT